>NC_025698.1:2736164-2773678 GCF_000633955.1 Camelina sativa | reverse complement strand
CGCCGTCAAAGAAATCAAATGATATGTTGATGAAGCGAAACCTAAGTCCCTTGTGCAGATCCGTGCTCAGATTCATCGATTTATCAGTTTGTAGAGCCATGGCTTGTTTTCTCGATTGCTTCCGCGCCAGAGACGATCGCTCTACTAGTAATCTCGTCTCTCACTCTTCGCTCGCCAATCCCAGAGTAACTCTTTCGCTTCTCTTGCTTATTTTTTCCCCAAATCTTTTCTTGGCATGATCGCGTCACTTTTTGGGTGTTAATTGAGCTGCTACAATGATTCGAACAAGAAAATAGATCCTTCTCTGATAGATCCTTGAGCTGGATTTTGTGTATGATGGATATGTAATCTGTTGGTTTCTTTCGATTTTGTTGATCAAGATCATATCGATCTCACCGCCTAATAACATGTTTTCTTTTTGTATTGATCTTCAGAAAGCTCAGGACTCGCAGAATGATTTGTCAGCTTTGTTTCTTTCTAAAGGTAAATCTCTTTTTTGATGTGTTTTCTATCATGAATCTTGACGATTTACTTGTTTTTTGATTTTTGGTAGCGTTCTTGTTAACAACGTATGGGTTTTGTTCTTGATTTTGTAGAGAAAGCAGCTTCTTCGCCTTGCCTTGACAAAGAAAAGTTTGATTTGGATTCTATACATATCGATAAAGGCCTACGGGATGAGGTATGATTTTTATTTGGAGCATTGCCTCTAATCATTCCTGATGCGTTTTATCATGATCAAGATATGTGTCCTTGGATTTGAACTGCACGTGAATCAATTTCTAGTTAGTTTTTGAATTCCTGATATTTTTCTTGCTAGTCTTGTAATCACCACAGCTCTTTTTATGGTAATGAAAAGATGGGTTCTATGTTTTTTGTTACTGAGGTGGTCTTTAGCTTTGTTTCTCTATAATGAAGGTGCTATAGTATAGATTCTACACCCTTTCGTTGTGGAATCTCTGATATTCAACAGAGTCTTATTGTCGATTCCTTCAAGGGATCATCAGGCTGAATCTAACGCTTTTTTCTTCTTCTTTTACTTGTGCAATCATAGGCGCGGTTTCTTAAAGCCTGTGGTACTATACCGGAGACACCTATTGAAATTAGGAAAGCATCCCAAACTATAAGTAGTCCTCAACATTCTGGATCTTCCCATTTTCACTCATGGATTTCCAGTAGCTCTGCGATGGGGTCTCATTTGGCTGAATCCCCAACCCCCACGAAAGCTTGTGAAGAGGTGGCAAGACTATCATTTACTTCAGAGCAAACACCTAGCAGGTAGAGACATCACTTTGTTTAGTTAAAAGTTAAAAACATCTGTTCAAATCGTTATGTGAATAAAACATATATTTTGCCTCCTTATGCTATGCTTGACATTATTCTCACCTCTTACTAATGTTCACTCTTTCCTTTTTTTATAATAGTTGTGTAATCGATGTCCGGGATAGTGCAAGGATCTCTTCTGCTTCTAGTGATGGTACTGAAGTAGAAAGCATTAGCACTGCGATCAAGGGTGAGTTGGATGCAAGTGGAAGGCCAATGCTCACAGTTGGAAAGACCAAGTCTGTCCGATTTGAATGCGATCTTGATCAGTCTCACTCCTCTAGTTCTTCCGAGAATAGCAGTTCAAGAAAATCCGAGATGGGTGGCAAATTTTGTTTTACAGCAAACTCACCTAATCCAACCCCCTTGAGGCTATCTGATGAGATGCAGACTCCTGGAACCATATATCCTTCGAACATGGAATCAGCGGGAAGAGGGAGGCCTAGAATCAGGTCTCAGTTTGTGCATTCAGTTTCCAATGTAATGGAAAATGCATCCTTATATAAGGTCCTTAATGATGCTCATGGGAGCCTACAACAAGCGGAACCGCAGGTTTACAAAGAGAAGATAGAGTGTGAAACACCCTCTTCAGCAACTTATGGGGAAAAGGTGGAAGAAAGCTCAGATGAAAAGTTATCCAAGTTTGAGGCAAGTTTTTCTCCTTGGCTAAACCAGATCAACGAAAACATTGCGGTTTCAAACGATAGGACACCAGGACTTGCTGCCATAACCCCAGGTGACAGGCCTATCATTGGATTGGTTCCTTCTCAGTGGATCGAGAATGAGCAAACTGAGATTTCACCCAGATTGTGGGATGGAAATGGGATCCCAAATTCGACAACCAAATACAAGGAGGTAATTTTCCTTGCCTTTCATCTCCGCTGTTTAGGCTCTTTCAGTTCGTCTAATATTCAGAAACCATGGCTTACATACTTCTTACCTTATGCAGGATCAGAAAGTGAGCTGGCATGCAACACCGTTTGAGGTGAGATTGGAGAAGGCACTTTCTGATGAAAATGGTCAGAGTTTATTCCCTCAAAGGTATATTAACCGTAAATCTCAATGATGTTCCTAAGAAGTGATGAAAAACTACATAACTAACCACAAATTATTTGTGTGATGCAGGAAACTTGAAGTGATGATGGAGGAGGTTGAAGGGGACACAAACATATCGCAGCTGCAGCATTCAGTGAAACCAAGCTCGGTAGTTTCCTTCTGAAAGTCTATCTGGATTTCGTACAGAACAAAATCAATTACATATGGCTATCATGACTCATGATAAAATGAAATACCCTTGTTTCTGGCTTTTTAAGGAGCTTTAAAGATATGAATGAATAATATAAACAGTTGCGTTTATTATCCTCTTGAGAATTCTCTTCACCTCTTTTGGTCGTTTGCTTGACTAATACTAAAGCAACTCCAATATTACATTTATTTTCATGTCGTATATGTGTGATAAAGTAGTATCTCACCATGTTCATATTTTAAGATGGAGCAAAGCAGAGGTTCCGTCAAGTCCTTTGGCATTGGAGTAAGTAGTGTATTCTCTAATGGTGATCTCTCTGTACTTTGGAGGGTTTTCTTCAGACACAAGCTCTGTCATCGGTCCGTACACTCTAGGATCCGGTTTTACGCCGGTGGTAAAGAAACATGCGACAGACACTCGAGCTCTTGTGGCTCTGTTCGCCAATACTCTATGCTCCAAACTGATGAACTTGTCGTTTGTTATAAGCTGCATCAAAACCCACAAAAATAAAATATAAACTTTGAGTATATATGGAAGATCATTTATACAATGCAAAATTTTGAACAATTGCCTGTAAAAGGTCTCCGATGTTGATGACGAGGGCGCCGGGAACATAAGGAACATCGAACCAGGACCCTTCACGACGAACCTGAAGCCCTTCGATCTGATCTGGAAGAAGGACGGTAAGAAAAGAGATATCGGAGTGCTGACTTGTGCCTAAAGTTAGGTCAGGCTCTGGACAGGGTGGGTAGTAATGGGAGAGCATGATCAGACCCTTGGAGCAATCCATGTCCTTGAGATGATTAGGGTTCAACCCTAATGCTTCTGATAAAAGCTCAAAGAGAAATTCACCCAAAACCATCACTTGATTTGAATATTCCATCATAACATCCCTGAAATCAATGCAGTGATCCACTATACACACCATATGAATAAAGAGAAGATTTTGTACACATAAGATAAAGTTAAAGCAATGGAGTCATGTATACCGACAAGTCTCTGGCAGATCATGTGGTTTCGGAGGATTTGGAGCCATGGTACAAGCCAAAGTGTCTCGCCAACTTGCAGATGGGGAACTGAAGAGATGGAAATTACTTAAATACAGAAACCTTCTGCTGAAATCGCGGCTGTAGAAACCTTTCTTAACTTCAGGGGACTGCTCGTGAAAGTCACGAACTCCATCTTTTACCTTCTCAAGAAGATCAAACGAAACTCCATGGTTAATCACTTGAAAGAAACCCCACTTGGCTGCTGCTTTTTTGATCCCTTCAACCGCGTTCTTGCGCTTGGTCACGTCCTCGAACACCCGTCCCCCGAGATCGATCGTTGGGATAGTCTTGAGATGTAGCAAGTCAGAGGAAAGTGGTTTAGGGTTTGATAATGTGGCAGATGGGTGAAGGAAGATGCGTGGAATCTTTGATACTCCGGCGTCGACGAGTCCTTTCACACCCGTTTTCGTCTCATCGAAAGCTTTAAGCTCACTGGCTCGATCGAATGAAGCAATATTCGTCGTCTCCATCGTTTTTGTTTCTTAAAAAACAGAGCAAGATGATACAATCACACAACATAATAACCCGTAGAGTCTAAAACAAGAATGAACTATATATGTTCTTAAGTTCAACGATGGGGCCAGTTGCTAGTTGCTACAGCTAAACTATTGATAAGAGATAACGTTGATCAACAAAAACAACCGCTTGTGACAGTGACTGGGGCAGACAAGTCGTAGTAAATTAAACTATAAAAGTTACACGTGTCTTGTCAAAATGAATTTGGCATTCTCGGATCTTGAGATAGAGTCATAGCGACATGAATTTAGTGAACTATGAACAAAACATTAAAACATGAAATTCATGAATGAACACAACACTAAATCATGAAAAACATGCTAACATATCGAAAGACCATAATTAACCAGTAAATCATTACTTAACCAAAACTTTAAATATTGTCATCTAATTCAACTAATCACAAAATACAAATGAATTCCAAATTAATTAGTATATATGCATATAGCCAATATGTTCATCATTCAATAGTGAAATTCAATTGATTACCCATATCCGATTACATCTTATTTGGACCAAATTGAAATGGCAATATTTAATCCATAAATTCCACATGGTTCACACATCTCCACATGTTACATATACAGTCATGTCGTATATTTAGAGGGAAGTGGTTGCTCGCAATGTTTCATATTTTAAAATGGAGCAAAGCAGAGGTTCCGTCAAGTCCTTTGGTATTGAAGTGAGTAGCGTATTCTCTTATGGTGGTCTCTCTGTACTTTGGAGGGTTTTCTTCAGACACAAGCTCTCTAATCGGTCCGTACACTCTAGGATCCGGTAGTACGCCGGTAGTAAAGAAACATGCGACAGACACTCGAGCTCTTGTGGCTTTGTTCCCCAATACTCTATGCTCCAAACTGATGAACTTATCGTTTGTTATAAGCTGCATGAAAAACCGCAAAACCCACAAAAATAATATAAAAACTTTGAATTTGTAGGGAAGATCAATTATTCAATGCAAAAATGCACTGGTAAACTTGCCTGTAAAAGGTCTCCGATGTTGATGACGATAGCGCCAGGAACATGAGGAACATCGAACCAGTACCCTTCACGAAGAACCTGAAGGCCTTCGATCTGATCTGGAAGAAGGACGGTAAGAAAAGAGTTGTCGGCGTGCTGACTTGTGCCTAAAGTNGCTCACAGTTGGAAAGACTAAGTCTGTCCGATTTGAATGCGATCTTGATCAGTCTCACTCCTCTAGTTCTTCCGAGAATAGCAGTTCAAGAAAATCCGAGATGGGTGGCAAATTTTGTTTTACAGCAAACTCACCTAATCCAACCCCCTTGAGGCTATCTGATGAGATGCAGACTCCTGGAACCATATATCCTTCGAACATGGAATCAGCGGGAAGAGGGAGGCCTAGAATCAGGTCTCAGTTTGTGCATTCAGTTTCCAATGTAATGGAAAATGCATCCTTATATAAGGTCCTTAATGATGCTCATGGGAGCCTACAACAAGCGGAACCGCAGGTTTACAAAGAGAAGATAGAGTGTGAAACACCCTCTTCAGCAACTTATGGGGAAAAGGTGGAAGAAAGCTCAGATGAAAAGTTATCCAAGTTTGAGGCAAGTTTTTCTCCTTGGCTAAACCAGATCAACGAAAACATTGCGGTTTCAAACGATAGGACACCAGGACTTGCTGCCATAACCCCAGGTGACAGGCCTATCATTGGATTGGTTCCTTCTCAGTGGATCGAGAATGAGCAAACTGAGATTTCACCCAGATTGTGGGATGGAAATGGGATCCCAAATTCGACAACCAAATACAAGGAGGTAATTTTCCTTGCCTTTCATCTCCGCTGTTTAGGCTCTTTCAGTTCGTCTAATATTCAGAAACCATGGCTTACATACTTCTTACCTTATGCAGGATCAGAAAGTGAGCTGGCATGCAACACCGTTTGAGGTGAGATTGGAGAAGGCACTTTCTGATGAAAATGGTCAGAGTTTATTCCCTCAAAGGTATATTAACCGTAAATCTCAATGATGTTCCTAAGAAGTGATGAAAAACTACATAACTAACCACAAATTATTTGTGTGATGCAGGAAACTTGAAGTGATGATGGAGGAGGTTGAAGGGGACACAAACATATCGCAGCTGCAGCATTCAGTGAAACCAAGCTCGGTAGTTTCCTTCTGAAAGTCTATCTGGATTTCGTACAGAACAAAATCAATTACATATGGCTATCATGACTCATGATAAAATGAAATACCCTTGTTTCTGGCTTTTTAAGGAGCTTTAAAGATATGAATGAATAATATAAACAGTTGCGTTTATTATCCTCTTGAGAATTCTCTTCACCTCTTTTGGTCGTTTGCTTGACTAATACTAAAGCAACTCCAATATTACATTTATTTTCATGTCGTATATGTGTGATAAAGTAGTATCTCACCATGTTCATATTTTAAGATGGAGCAAAGCAGAGGTTCCGTCAAGTCCTTTGGCATTGGAGTAAGTAGTGTATTCTCTAATGGTGATCTCTCTGTACTTTGGAGGGTTTTCTTCAGACACAAGCTCTGTCATCGGTCCGTACACTCTAGGATCCGGTTTTACGCCGGTGGTAAAGAAACATGCGACAGACACTCGAGCTCTTGTGGCTCTGTTCGCCAATACTCTATGCTCCAAACTGATGAACTTGTCGTTTGTTATAAGCTGCATCAAAACCCACAAAAATAAAATATAAACTTTGAGTATATATGGAAGATCATTTATACAATGCAAAATTTTGAACAATTGCCTGTAAAAGGTCTCCGATGTTGATGACGAGGGCGCCGGGAACATAAGGAACATCGAACCAGGACCCTTCACGACGAACCTGAAGCCCTTCGATCTGATCTGGAAGAAGGACGGTAAGAAAAGAGATATCGGAGTGCTGACTTGTGCCTAAAGTTAGGTCAGGCTCTGGACAGGGTGGGTAGTAATGGGAGAGCATGATCAGACCCTTGGAGCAATCCATGTCCTTGAGATGATAAGGGTTCAACCCTAATGCTTCTGATAAAAGCTCAAAGAGAAATTCACCCAAAACCATCACTTGATTTGAATATTCCATCATAACATCCCTGAAATCAATGCAGTGATCCACTATACACACCATATGAATAAAGAGAAGATTTTGTACACATAAGATAAAGTTAAAGCAATGGAGTCATGTATACCGACAAGTCTCTGGCAGATCATGTGGTTTCGGAGGATTTGGAGCCATGGTACAAGCCAAAGTGTCTCGCCAACTTGCAGATGGGGAACTGAAGAGATGGAAATTACTTAAATACAGAAACCTTCTGCTGAAATCGCGGCTGTAGAAACCTTTCTTAACTTCAGGGGACTGCTCGTGAAAGTCACGAACTCCATCTTTTACCTTCTCAAGAAGATCAAACGAAACTCCATGGTTAATCACTTGAAAGAAACCCCACTTGGCTGCTGCTTTTTTGATCCCTTCAACCGCGTTCTTGCGCTTGGTCACGTCCTCGAACACCCGTCCCCCGAGATCGATCGTTGGGATAGTCTTGAGATGTAGCAAGTCAGAGGAAAGTGGTTTAGGGTTTGATAATGTGGCAGATGGGTGAAGGAAGATGCGTGGAATCTTTGATACTCCGGCGTCGACGAGTCCTTTCACACCCGTTTTCGTCTCATCGAAAGCTTTAAGCTCACTGGCTCGATCGAATGAAGCAATATTCGTCGTCTCCATCGTTTTTGTTTCTTAAAAAACAGAGCAAGATGATACAATCACACAACATAATAACCCGTAGAGTCTAAAACAAGAATGAACTATATATGTTCTTAAGTTCAACGATGGGGCCAGTTGCTAGTTGCTACAGCTAAACTATTGATAAGAGATAACGTTGATCAACAAAAACAACCGCTTGTGACAGTGACTGGGGCAGACAAGTCGTAGTAAATTAAACTATAAAAGTTACACGTGTCTTGTCAAAATGAATTTGGCATTCTCGGATCTTGAGATAGAGTCATAGCGACATGAATTTAGTGAACTATGAACAAAACATTAAAACATGAAATTCATGAATGAACACAACACTAAATCATGAAAAACATGCTAACATATCGAAAGACCATAATTAACCAGTAAATCATTACTTAACCAAAACTTTAAATATTGTCATCTAATTCAACTAATCACAAAATACAAATGAATTCCAAATTAATTAGTATATATGCATATAGCCAATATGTTCATCATTCAATAGTGAAATTCAATTGATTACCCATATCCGATTACATCTTATTTGGACCAAATTGAAATGGCAATATTTAATCCATAAATTCCACATGGTTCACACATCTCCACATGTTACATATACAGTCATGTCGTATATTTAGAGGGAAGTGGTTGCTCGCAATGTTTCATATTTTAAAATGGAGCAAAGCAGAGGTTCCGTCAAGTCCTTTGGTATTGAAGTGAGTAGCGTATTCTCTTATGGTGGTCTCTCTGTACTTTGGAGGGTTTTCTTCAGACACAAGCTCTCTAATCGGTCCGTACACTCTAGGATCCGGTAGTACGCCGGTAGTAAAGAAACATGCGACAGACACTCGAGCTCTTGTGGCTTTGTTCCCCAATACTCTATGCTCCAAACTGATGAACTTATCGTTTGTTATAAGCTGCATGAAAAACCGCAAAACCCACAAAAATAATATAAAAACTTTGAATTTGTAGGGAAGATCAATTATTCAATGCAAAAATGCACTGGTAAACTTGCCTGTAAAAGGTCTCCGATGTTGATGACGATAGCGCCAGGAACATGAGGAACATCGAACCAGTACCCTTCACGAAGAACCTGAAGGCCTTCGATCTGATCTGGAAGAAGGACGGTAAGAAAAGAGTTGTCGGCGTGCTGACTTGTGCCTAAAGTTAGGTCAGGCTCTGGACACGGTGGGTAGTAATGGGAGAGCATGAGCAAACCCTTGGAGCAATCCATGTCCTTGAGATGATTAGGGTTCAATCCTAATGCCTCTGATAAAAGCTCAAAGAGAAATTCACCCAAAATCATCACTTGCTGTGAGTATTCCATCAAAACATCCCTGAAACCGATGCAGAGTGATACACAGCATATATGAATAAAGAGAAGATTTACACAACACATCAGATCAAGTTAAAGCAATGGTGTCCTACCGACAAATCTCCGGCAGATCATGTGGTTCCGGAGGATTTGGAGCCATGGTACAAGCGAAAGTGTCTCTCCAATTTGCAGCTGGAGAACTGAAGAGATCGAAGTTACTTTGATACAGAAACCTTCTGCTGAAATCGCGGCTGTAGAAACCTTTCTTAACTTCAGGGGACTGCTCGTGAAAGTCACGAACTCCATCTTTCATCTTCTCAAGAAGATCAAGCGAGACCCCGTGGTTAATCACCTGAAAGAAACCCCACTTGGCTGCTGCTTCTTTGATCTCTTCAACGGCGTTCTTGCGCTTGACCACGTCCTCGAACACTCTTCCTCCGAGATCGATCGTTGGGATCGTCTTGAGACGTAGCAAGTCCGAGGGAAGCGGTTTAGGGTTCGATAACTTGAGAGATGGGTGATGAAAGATGCGTGGAATCTTTGAAACTCCGGCGTCGACTAGTCCTTTCACACCCGTTTTCGTGTCATCAAAAGCTTTAAGCTCACTGACTCGATCGAATGAAGCAATCTTCGTCGTCTCCATCTATGTTTTTCAAAAAAACAGAGCAATATGATACAATCACACAACATAATAAACCATATAAAACAAGAATGAACTATATCTGTTCTTAAGTTCAACGATGGGACAAGTTGCTACAGCTAAACCACTGATAAGAGATAAGGTTGGTAGACAACGCAACCTNTGGTGATCTCTCTGTACTTTGGAGGGTTTTCTTCAGACACAAGCTCTGTCATCGGTCCGTACACTCTAGGATCCGGTTTTACGCCGGTGGTAAAGAAACATGCGACAGACACTCGAGCTCTTGTGGCTCTGTTCGCCAATACTCTATGCTCCAAACTGATGAACTTGTCGTTTGTTATAAGCTGCATCAAAACCCACAAAAATAAAATATAAACTTTGAGTATATATGGAAGATCATTTATACAATGCAAAATTTTGAACAATTGCCTGTAAAAGGTCTCCGATGTTGATGACGAGGGCGCCGGGAACATAAGGAACATCGAACCAGGACCCTTCACGACGAACCTGAAGCCCTTCGATCTGATCTGGAAGAAGGACGGTAAGAAAAGAGATATCGGAGTGCTGACTTGTGCCTAAAGTTAGGTCAGGCTCTGGACAGGGTGGGTAGTAATGGGAGAGCATGATCAGACCCTTGGAGCAATCCATGTCCTTGAGATGATTAGGGTTCAACCCTAATGCTTCTGATAAAAGCTCAAAGAGAAATTCACCCAAAACCATCACTTGATTTGAATATTCCATCATAACATCCCTGAAATCAATGCAGTGATCCACTATACACACCATATGAATAAAGAGAAGATTTTGTACACATAAGATAAAGTTAAAGCAATGGAGTCATGTATACCGACAAGTCTCTGGCAGATCATGTGGTTTCGGAGGATTTGGAGCCATGGTACAAGCCAAAGTGTCTCGCCAACTTGCAGATGGGGAACTGAAGAGATGGAAATTACTTAAATACAGAAACCTTCTGCTGAAATCGCGGCTGTAGAAACCTTTCTTAACTTCAGGGGACTGCTCGTGAAAGTCACGAACTCCATCTTTTACCTTCTCAAGAAGATCAAACGAAACTCCATGGTTAATCACTTGAAAGAAACCCCACTTGGCTGCTGCTTTTTTGATCCCTTCAACCGCGTTCTTGCGCTTGGTCACGTCCTCGAACACCCGTCCCCCGAGATCGATCGTTGGGATAGTCTTGAGATGTAGCAAGTCAGAGGAAAGTGGTTTAGGGTTTGATAATGTGGCAGATGGGTGAAGGAAGATGCGTGGAATCTTTGATACTCCGGCGTCGACGAGTCCTTTCACACCCGTTTTCGTCTCATCGAAAGCTTTAAGCTCACTGGCTCGATCGAATGAAGCAATATTCGTCGTCTCCATCGTTTTTGTTTCTTAAAAAACAGAGCAAGATGATACAATCACACAACATAATAACCCGTAGAGTCTAAAACAAGAATGAACTATATATGTTCTTAAGTTCAACGATGGGGCCAGTTGCTAGTTGCTACAGCTAAACTATTGATAAGAGATAACGTTGATCAACAAAAACAACCGCTTGTGACAGTGACTGGGGCAGACAAGTCGTAGTAAATTAAACTATAAAAGTTACACGTGTCTTGTCAAAATGAATTTGGCATTCTCGGATCTTGAGATAGAGTCATAGCGACATGAATTTAGTGAACTATGAACAAAACATTAAAACATGAAATTCATGAATGAACACAACACTAAATCATGAAAAACATGCTAACATATCGAAAGACCATAATTAACCAGTAAATCATTACTTAACCAAAACTTTAAATATTGTCATCTAATTCAACTAATCACAAAATACAAATGAATTCCAAATTAATTAGTATATATGCATATAGCCAATATGTTCATCATTCAATAGTGAAATTCAATTGATTACCCATATCCGATTACATCTTATTTGGACCAAATTGAAATGGCAATATTTAATCCATAAATTCCACATGGTTCACACATCTCCACATGTTACATATACAGTCATGTCGTATATTTAGAGGGAAGTGGTTGCTCGCAATGTTTCATATTTTAAAATGGAGCAAAGCAGAGGTTCCGTCAAGTCCTTTGGTATTGAAGTGAGTAGCGTATTCTCTTATGGTGGTCTCTCTGTACTTTGGAGGGTTTTCTTCAGACACAAGCTCTCTAATCGGTCCGTACACTCTAGGATCCGGTAGTACGCCGGTAGTAAAGAAACATGCGACAGACACTCGAGCTCTTGTGGCTTTGTTCCCCAATACTCTATGCTCCAAACTGATGAACTTATCGTTTGTTATAAGCTGCATGAAAAACCGCAAAACCCACAAAAATAATATAAAAACTTTGAATTTGTAGGGAAGATCAATTATTCAATGCAAAAATGCACTGGTAAACTTGCCTGTAAAAGGTCTCCGATGTTGATGACGATAGCGCCAGGAACATGAGGAACATCGAACCAGTACCCTTCACGAAGAACCTGAAGGCCTTCGATCTGATCTGGAAGAAGGACGGTAAGAAAAGAGTTGTCGGCGTGCTGACTTGTGCCTAAAGTTAGGTCAGGCTCTGGACACGGTGGGTAGTAATGGGAGAGCATGAGCAAACCCTTGGAGCAATCCATGTCCTTGAGATGATTAGGGTTCAATCCTAATGCCTCTGATAAAAGCTCAAAGAGAAATTCACCCAAAATCATCACTTGCTGTGAGTATTCCATCAAAACATCCCTGAAACCGATGCAGAGTGATACACAGCATATATGAATAAAGAGAAGATTTACACAACACATCAGATCAAGTTAAAGCAATGGTGTCCTACCGACAAATCTCCGGCAGATCATGTGGTTCCGGAGGATTTGGAGCCATGGTACAAGCGAAAGTGTCTCTCCAATTTGCAGCTGGAGAACTGAAGAGATCGAAGTTACTTTGATACAGAAACCTTCTGCTGAAATCGCGGCTGTAGAAATTTTTCTTAACTTCAGGGGACTGCTCGTGAAAGTCACGAACTCCATCTTTCATCTTCTCAAGAAGATCAAGCGAGACCCCGTGGTTAATCACCTGAAAGAAACCCCACTTGGCTGCTGCTTCTTTGATCTCTTCAACGGCGTTCTTGCGCTTGACCACGTCCTCGAACACTCTTCCTCCGAGATCGATCGTTGGGATCGTCTTGAGACGTAGCAAGTCCGAGGGAAGCGGTTTAGGGTTCGATAACTTGAGAGATGGGTGATGAAAGATGCGTGGAATCTTTGAAACTCCGGCGTCGACTAGTCCTTTCACACCCGTTTTCGTGTCATCAAAAGCTTTAAGCTCACTGACTCGATCGAATGAAGCAATCTTCGTCGTCTCCATCTATGTTTTTCAAAAAAACAGAGCAATATGATACAATCACACAACATAATAAACCATATAAAACAAGAATGAACTATATCTGTTCTTAAGTTCAACGATGGGACAAGTTGCTACAGCTAAACCACTGATAAGAGATAAGGTTGGTAGACAACGCAACCTGCTTGTGGCAGTGACTGAGCCAACAAGTCGTAGCAATTATTGCAGAAAAATAAAAAAGGTCCACACGCGTCTTTATTAGCCAAAATGAATTTGGCATTCTCAGATGTACCATTGAGTCTTTTGGATCTAGATGTTAGATGTACCATTGAGTCTTTTGGATCTGTAGAAGTTTCCATTCTCTGTAATAGTGTCTCTATATTGGGGTTGGTTTTGATCATACAAGAAAACAACTAAGGTCCTTCTAAAAAAATGTTTTCTTGTATTCAAAGCCTAAATATTTTGCNGTAAGAAAAGAGATATCGGAGTGCTGACTTGTGCCTAAAGTTAGGTCAGGCTCTGGACAGGGTGGGTAGTAATGGGAGAGCATGATCAGACCCTTGGAGCAATCCATGTCCTTGAGATGATTAGGGTTCAACCCTAATGCTTCTGATAAAAGCTCAAAGAGAAATTCACCCAAAACCATCACTTGATTTGAATATTCCATCATAACATCCCTGAAATCAATGCAGTGATCCACTATACACACCATATGAATAAAGAGAAGATTTTGTACACATAAGATAAAGTTAAAGCAATGGAGTCATGTATACCGACAAGTCTCTGGCAGATCATGTGGTTTCGGAGGATTTGGAGCCATGGTACAAGCCAAAGTGTCTCGCCAACTTGCAGATGGGGAACTGAAGAGATGGAAATTACTTAAATACAGAAACCTTCTGCTGAAATCGCGGCTGTAGAAACCTTTCTTAACTTCAGGGGACTGCTCGTGAAAGTCACGAACTCCATCTTTTACCTTCTCAAGAAGATCAAACGAAACTCCATGGTTAATCACTTGAAAGAAACCCCACTTGGCTGCTGCTTTTTTGATCCCTTCAACCGCGTTCTTGCGCTTGGTCACGTCCTCGAACACCCGTCCCCCGAGATCGATCGTTGGGATAGTCTTGAGATGTAGCAAGTCAGAGGAAAGTGGTTTAGGGTTTGATAATGTGGCAGATGGGTGAAGGAAGATGCGTGGAATCTTTGATACTCCGGCGTCGACGAGTCCTTTCACACCCGTTTTCGTCTCATCGAAAGCTTTAAGCTCACTGGCTCGATCGAATGAAGCAATATTCGTCGTCTCCATCGTTTTTGTTTCTTAAAAAACAGAGCAAGATGATACAATCACACAACATAATAACCCGTAGAGTCTAAAACAAGAATGAACTATATATGTTCTTAAGTTCAACGATGGGGCCAGTTGCTAGTTGCTACAGCTAAACTATTGATAAGAGATAACGTTGATCAACAAAAACAACCGCTTGTGACAGTGACTGGGGCAGACAAGTCGTAGTAAATTAAACTATAAAAGTTACACGTGTCTTGTCAAAATGAATTTGGCATTCTCGGATCTTGAGATAGAGTCATAGCGACATGAATTTAGTGAACTATGAACAAAACATTAAAACATGAAATTCATGAATGAACACAACACTAAATCATGAAAAACATGCTAACATATCGAAAGACCATAATTAACCAGTAAATCATTACTTAACCAAAACTTTAAATATTGTCATCTAATTCAACTAATCACAAAATACAAATGAATTCCAAATTAATTAGTATATATGCATATAGCCAATATGTTCATCATTCAATAGTGAAATTCAATTGATTACCCATATCCGATTACATCTTATTTGGACCAAATTGAAATGGCAATATTTAATCCATAAATTCCACATGGTTCACACATCTCCACATGTTACATATACAGTCATGTCGTATATTTAGAGGGAAGTGGTTGCTCGCAATGTTTCATATTTTAAAATGGAGCAAAGCAGAGGTTCCGTCAAGTCCTTTGGTATTGAAGTGAGTAGCGTATTCTCTTATGGTGGTCTCTCTGTACTTTGGAGGGTTTTCTTCAGACACAAGCTCTCTAATCGGTCCGTACACTCTAGGATCCGGTAGTACGCCGGTAGTAAAGAAACATGCGACAGACACTCGAGCTCTTGTGGCTTTGTTCCCCAATACTCTATGCTCCAAACTGATGAACTTATCGTTTGTTATAAGCTGCATGAAAAACCGCAAAACCCACAAAAATAATATAAAAACTTTGAATTTGTAGGGAAGATCAATTATTCAATGCAAAAATGCACTGGTAAACTTGCCTGTAAAAGGTCTCCGATGTTGATGACGATAGCGCCAGGAACATGAGGAACATCGAACCAGTACCCTTCACGAAGAACCTGAAGGCCTTCGATCTGATCTGGAAGAAGGACGGTAAGAAAAGAGTTGTCGGCGTGCTGACTTGTGCCTAAAGTTAGGTCAGGCTCTGGACACGGTGGGTAGTAATGGGAGAGCATGAGCAAACCCTTGGAGCAATCCATGTCCTTGAGATGATTAGGGTTCAATCCTAATGCCTCTGATAAAAGCTCAAAGAGAAATTCACCCAAAATCATCACTTGCTGTGAGTATTCCATCAAAACATCCCTGAAACCGATGCAGAGTGATACACAGCATATATGAATAAAGAGAAGATTTACACAACACATCAGATCAAGTTAAAGCAATGGTGTCCTACCGACAAATCTCCGGCAGATCATGTGGTTCCGGAGGATTTGGAGCCATGGTACAAGCGAAAGTGTCTCTCCAATTTGCAGCTGGAGAACTGAAGAGATCGAAGTTACTTTGATACAGAAACCTTCTGCTGAAATCGCGGCTGTAGAAATTTTTCTTAACTTCAGGGGACTGCTCGTGAAAGTCACGAACTCCATCTTTCATCTTCTCAAGAAGATCAAGCGAGACCCCGTGGTTAATCACCTGAAAGAAACCCCACTTGGCTGCTGCTTCTTTGATCTCTTCAACGGCGTTCTTGCGCTTGACCACGTCCTCGAACACTCTTCCTCCGAGATCGATCGTTGGGATCGTCTTGAGACGTAGCAAGTCCGAGGGAAGCGGTTTAGGGTTCGATAACTTGAGAGATGGGTGATGAAAGATGCGTGGAATCTTTGAAACTCCGGCGTCGACTAGTCCTTTCACACCCGTTTTCGTGTCATCAAAAGCTTTAAGCTCACTGACTCGATCGAATGAAGCAATCTTCGTCGTCTCCATCTATGTTTTTCAAAAAAACAGAGCAATATGATACAATCACACAACATAATAAACCATATAAAACAAGAATGAACTATATCTGTTCTTAAGTTCAACGATGGGACAAGTTGCTACAGCTAAACCACTGATAAGAGATAAGGTTGGTAGACAACGCAACCTGCTTGTGGCAGTGACTGAGCCAACAAGTCGTAGCAATTATTGCAGAAAAATAAAAAAGGTCCACACGCGTCTTTATTAGCCAAAATGAATTTGGCATTCTCAGATGTACCATTGAGTCTTTTGGATCTAGATGTTAGATGTACCATTGAGTCTTTTGGATCTGTAGAAGTTTCCATTCTCTGTAATAGTGTCTCTATATTGGGGTTGGTTTTGATCATACAAGAAAACAACTAAGGTCCTTCTAAAAAAATGTTTTCTTGTATTCAAAGCCTAAATATTTTGCTCATTGTTTTCAATATTTGGCCGAAAGACCATATTTATTACAAACACTATTATATATGATTAAAAACAATATGAGTATGATCAAAAGGCATCAACATTAATCTTATGCATCCTTGATAAAATCCCAAGCAATTGAAATTTGAAATTCATGAATATAGTGAACTATGAACACAACAAGTACACCATTACCAACCATTAAACCTTAAATATTGTCATCTAAATATATATATATATATATATATTGTCATCTAATTGAACTCAACACAAAATACAATAGAAATCCATACGCATATAAGTATAATTAACCAACATGTTCATCGTTCAATATTGAAATTCAATTGATTAATCGTATCCGGTTACACCTAATTTCGACCAAACGGAAATGACAATATTGAATCCATAAATTCCATTGCACATATTGTTCACACATCCCCAAGTCCCCAACACGTTACATAGTCTGTTTGCATGTAACTTGTCGAAGGGTGGGGATGTGTTGTATTTTCTCTCTGTGATTACAGACGATTTGTGGCCCACTCGCTTTAAACACAGTCTTATTGAAAGAAAAAGGAAAATTATTACAGAGAGAAAATAAAAAATCCCAAAAAGACATTCTCAGATCTTGAGAGAAAGTAATCCAGAGGTACCATCAAATCCCTTGGATCTGTAGAACTTTGCATACTCTGTAATAGTGGTATCTCAATATTTGGGAGNATAGTCTTGAGATGTAGCAAGTCAGAGGAAAGTGGTTTAGGGTTTGATAATGTGGCAGATGGGTGAAGGAAGATGCGTGGAATCTTTGATACTCCGGCGTCGACGAGTCCTTTCACACCCGTTTTCGTCTCATCGAAAGCTTTAAGCTCACTGGCTCGATCGAATGAAGCAATATTCGTCGTCTCCATCGTTTTTGTTTCTTAAAAAACAGAGCAAGATGATACAATCACACAACATAATAACCCGTAGAGTCTAAAACAAGAATGAACTATATATGTTCTTAAGTTCAACGATGGGGCCAGTTGCTAGTTGCTACAGCTAAACTATTGATAAGAGATAACGTTGATCAACAAAAACAACCGCTTGTGACAGTGACTGGGGCAGACAAGTCGTAGTAAATTAAACTATAAAAGTTACACGTGTCTTGTCAAAATGAATTTGGCATTCTCGGATCTTGAGATAGAGTCATAGCGACATGAATTTAGTGAACTATGAACAAAACATTAAAACATGAAATTCATGAATGAACACAACACTAAATCATGAAAAACATGCTAACATATCGAAAGACCATAATTAACCAGTAAATCATTACTTAACCAAAACTTTAAATATTGTCATCTAATTCAACTAATCACAAAATACAAATGAATTCCAAATTAATTAGTATATATGCATATAGCCAATATGTTCATCATTCAATAGTGAAATTCAATTGATTACCCATATCCGATTACATCTTATTTGGACCAAATTGAAATGGCAATATTTAATCCATAAATTCCACATGGTTCACACATCTCCACATGTTACATATACAGTCATGTCGTATATTTAGAGGGAAGTGGTTGCTCGCAATGTTTCATATTTTAAAATGGAGCAAAGCAGAGGTTCCGTCAAGTCCTTTGGTATTGAAGTGAGTAGCGTATTCTCTTATGGTGGTCTCTCTGTACTTTGGAGGGTTTTCTTCAGACACAAGCTCTCTAATCGGTCCGTACACTCTAGGATCCGGTAGTACGCCGGTAGTAAAGAAACATGCGACAGACACTCGAGCTCTTGTGGCTTTGTTCCCCAATACTCTATGCTCCAAACTGATGAACTTATCGTTTGTTATAAGCTGCATGAAAAACCGCAAAACCCACAAAAATAATATAAAAACTTTGAATTTGTAGGGAAGATCAATTATTCAATGCAAAAATGCACTGGTAAACTTGCCTGTAAAAGGTCTCCGATGTTGATGACGATAGCGCCAGGAACATGAGGAACATCGAACCAGTACCCTTCACGAAGAACCTGAAGGCCTTCGATCTGATCTGGAAGAAGGACGGTAAGAAAAGAGTTGTCGGCGTGCTGACTTGTGCCTAAAGTTAGGTCAGGCTCTGGACACGGTGGGTAGTAATGGGAGAGCATGAGCAAACCCTTGGAGCAATCCATGTCCTTGAGATGATTAGGGTTCAATCCTAATGCCTCTGATAAAAGCTCAAAGAGAAATTCACCCAAAATCATCACTTGCTGTGAGTATTCCATCAAAACATCCCTGAAACCGATGCAGAGTGATACACAGCATATATGAATAAAGAGAAGATTTACACAACACATCAGATCAAGTTAAAGCAATGGTGTCCTACCGACAAATCTCCGGCAGATCATGTGGTTCCGGAGGATTTGGAGCCATGGTACAAGCGAAAGTGTCTCTCCAATTTGCAGCTGGAGAACTGAAGAGATCGAAGTTACTTTGATACAGAAACCTTCTGCTGAAATCGCGGCTGTAGAAATTTTTCTTAACTTCAGGGGACTGCTCGTGAAAGTCACGAACTCCATCTTTCATCTTCTCAAGAAGATCAAGCGAGACCCCGTGGTTAATCACCTGAAAGAAACCCCACTTGGCTGCTGCTTCTTTGATCTCTTCAACGGCGTTCTTGCGCTTGACCACGTCCTCGAACACTCTTCCTCCGAGATCGATCGTTGGGATCGTCTTGAGACGTAGCAAGTCCGAGGGAAGCGGTTTAGGGTTCGATAACTTGAGAGATGGGTGATGAAAGATGCGTGGAATCTTTGAAACTCCGGCGTCGACTAGTCCTTTCACACCCGTTTTCGTGTCATCAAAAGCTTTAAGCTCACTGACTCGATCGAATGAAGCAATCTTCGTCGTCTCCATCTATGTTTTTCAAAAAAACAGAGCAATATGATACAATCACACAACATAATAAACCATATAAAACAAGAATGAACTATATCTGTTCTTAAGTTCAACGATGGGACAAGTTGCTACAGCTAAACCACTGATAAGAGATAAGGTTGGTAGACAACGCAACCTGCTTGTGGCAGTGACTGAGCCAACAAGTCGTAGCAATTATTGCAGAAAAATAAAAAAGGTCCACACGCGTCTTTATTAGCCAAAATGAATTTGGCATTCTCAGATGTACCATTGAGTCTTTTGGATCTAGATGTTAGATGTACCATTGAGTCTTTTGGATCTGTAGAAGTTTCCATTCTCTGTAATAGTGTCTCTATATTGGGGTTGGTTTTGATCATACAAGAAAACAACTAAGGTCCTTCTAAAAAAATGTTTTCTTGTATTCAAAGCCTAAATATTTTGCTCATTGTTTTCAATATTTGGCCGAAAGACCATATTTATTACAAACACTATTATATATGATTAAAAACAATATGAGTATGATCAAAAGGCATCAACATTAATCTTATGCATCCTTGATAAAATCCCAAGCAATTGAAATTTGAAATTCATGAATATAGTGAACTATGAACACAACAAGTACACCATTACCAACCATTAAACCTTAAATATTGTCATCTAAATATATATATATATATATATATTGTCATCTAATTGAACTCAACACAAAATACAATAGAAATCCATACGCATATAAGTATAATTAACCAACATGTTCATCGTTCAATATTGAAATTCAATTGATTAATCGTATCCGGTTACACCTAATTTCGACCAAACGGAAATGACAATATTGAATCCATAAATTCCATTGCACATATTGTTCACACATCCCCAAGTCCCCAACACGTTACATAGTCTGTTTGCATGTAACTTGTCGAAGGGTGGGGATGTGTTGTATTTTCTCTCTGTGATTACAGACGATTTGTGGCCCACTCGCTTTAAACACAGTCTTATTGAAAGAAAAAGGAAAATTATTACAGAGAGAAAATAAAAAATCCCAAAAAGACATTCTCAGATCTTGAGAGAAAGTAATCCAGAGGTACCATCAAATCCCTTGGATCTGTAGAACTTTGCATACTCTGTAATAGTGGTATCTCAATATTTGGGAGGGTTTTGTTCAGACAAAAGCTCTTTGATAGGTCCATAAAGTCTAGGATTCGCCATCAAATACGAACTGAAGAAACACGCCACCGATATTCTCGGTCCATCTTCATTCGCCAAAACCCTATGCTCCACGCTTATGAACTTGTCGTTTGTTATAAGCTGCACAGTGCCGGGCAGGATTATAAAAGTCATATATTCCATAGATTATTAAACAACTGATTAAGTAGAAAAACGTAAGATATTTAAAACCTGGAGAAGATCTCCAACGTTTACGACAAGAGCCCCTGGAACAGGAGGAACATCAACCCAATATTTGTCATGGAGAACTTGAAGCCCTCCGATATGGTCTTGAAGAAGAAGAGTGAGAAAAGAATTGTCCGAGTGTTTAGTTAAGCCTAAAGTAAGGTCTGGTTGGGGACATGGCGGGTAATAATGGCCGAGCAACAGCAACGAGTTGGTGCAGTCCATGTCCTTGAGGTGATTAGTGTTTAACCCTAGAGCTTCTGAGAGAAGCTCAAAAAGTAATTCACCTAATTTCATCACTTCTTTTGAGTACTCAATCATCATTTCCCTAACAAAAAAACAAAATAAAAGTCCCCACCAAAAAAGTACCAACAGGGGAGATCTTATATAGTTGATTTAAAATTTTATACAAAAGTCATGTATTGTGATATTCGCATATGGAGTAAAATACAATTAGACCATACTATATAATTTCATCGGACCTAGGTAACATGTTACCCATATAGACCATAACTCACGAATGCTAATATTTGATTTCACGTTAACAAAATATGAAACCTTACCCACAAGTGGCGGGCAAGTCCTCCGGTCGTGGAGGATCCGGTGCCGTATAACAGCCGAGTGTATCTCTCCAATTTGCCGCGGATGAGCTAAAAAGATCGAAGTTGCTGCTATACACCATCTTACTAGCTGGATCTCGAGAGTAAAAACTTTTCTTCACCTCTGTGTCTTGCTCGTGAAACTCACGTATACCTTCTTTCATCTTCTCCAAGACATCGAGTGGGATACCGTGATTGACCACCTGGAAAAATCCCCATTTCTCCGCCGCGTCTCGGATCTTCTCCACCAAGTTCCTCCGCGTGATCGAGTCAGCGCCACCTCCTCCTTTGAGATCGATAGTAGGGATGGTGAACTCCGGGGAGGAAGGTGGTTTTGGACTTGCTAAAGTAACCGGAGGTGCACGGAATATGGCCGGAACCTCTGAGATCCCGGCATCGACAAGACCTTTGACGCCGGTTTTGGTATCGTCGAAAGCTTTTAGTTGAATTGAACGATCAATCGGAAGCGATGACTCCATTGGTTTTTTCTTTTAGCTGTAAATACCATTTTCATTGGATCTTTAAATTCTGAATGCAAACTTGTTTTCATAAAAGTCAACGACGAATATTGATTTTTTAATGAAAACGCAAGTGTATTTATGTTACCTAACCACGTGGGGAAATATAACTGGCAAATAATAAAAAACAACCAAGACAGATTATAACATTTAAAATTAAAAAATGGAGATGCGGGGTATCGATCCCCGTACCTCTCGCATGCTAAGCGAGCGCTCTACCATCTGAGCTACATCCCCGATGATGTAATCATTTGTCTGTAATTCTACTAACTCAATAAAAAGGCGACTATATGAGCTAATTGTTTGGGCCTTTGGGCTCTGTAGTTATGTAACTTAAAAATATTTAGCTTCTTTGGGCCTTGGTCTCTGGGTTGGATACTCTTAACCGGACGACTGTCAGTATGACCCGATCGTCTACCGGTATGAAATAACCGGTTCTTTAAGTTAGCGAGAGATTTTTTTTTTTTTTAGCTCTTTAATCTGTTGTTTTCTTTTTAAAAGTGAGCTCTCACTTTCCCGGCGACTCTTTTAGTCAAAATTTCAAAATAAATCCTCTTAAAGTGCCCTAATCCCGGCTGGTCGTCGGAGGAAATATCCGGCGAGAGAGTGAGTGTTTTAGCGACGGAGAGAGATGGCCGGATTAACGAGAACAGCCGGCGCTTTTGCGGTAACTCCACACAAGATCTCCGTTTGCATTCTCCTGCAGATATACGCTCCGTCGGCTCAGATGTCTCTCCCTTTCCCTTTCTCTTCCGTTTCTCAGCACAACCGTCTCGGCCTCTACTTGCTCTCTCTCACTAAGGTTTCACTCTTCTTCTTCTCCCTTTTAATTGCATTTTCTTATAGGTTTTCTGAGGTTTATCGGACGGAGTGTGGATTTTGTGTGTTAACAAAGTGTTATTTTCCCTGACGAGATTGAGATATTCGTGCTGCAGTGTTGCGATGATATATATGAGCCGAAGCTGGAAGAGCTCATCAACCAGCTGAGGGATGTTGGTGAAGAGATGGATGCGTGGCTTACTGACCATTTAACCAATAGATTTTCTTCTTTGGCTTCACCTGATGATCTTTTGAATTTCTTTAATGACATGCGAGGTTAGCTACTTGCTTAGAGGTCTGTTTTTTTCTTTTTGTTTCCCCCATCATGTTTGCATCTTATTAGTTATCATTTTTTTTTTGTATGTAGGAATACTTGGGAGCCCTGATTCAGGAGTTGTGCAAGACGATCAGATTATTTTGGATCCCAACAGCAACTTAGGAATGTTTTTTCGTCGTTGCATTTTGGCATTTAACCTCTTATCGTTCGAGGTATTGTGCTTTTTACGTTTTTGTTCAAAAAGATGTTTAGTCTGATGGTTTTGCTTGAAGGACTCGGATACGTATGTGACGTTTGCTTGTTTTTTTTGACCCACTAATAAGATAGAGTAGTTTTCCAGGCTAGATTTAAAATGTAGACCTACTTATAAATGCTTAAAATATGAGATTTAATGGCAAAACTCTGACAGACCTGGGTGAAGTATAATTTCTAGCGGTAATGTTCAGAATGAATATAGCGAACCTCTTGATTGTTCTTCCTTTTCCTAGGCTTGGACACCCAATTGTAATGTCAAAAATAAAGTCAGAATCTGTCATACAGCAACGGGCTCTTGTAATTTTCCGTCTACATTCTTTACCTTGCAGAAACACATAAATAAATGTTTGAAAGAACTGTCCATTTCATTGATATGTGAATCCCGTGCAGGGAGTTTGTCATCTTTTTTCAAGCATTGAAGATTACTGCAAAGAAGCTCATTCGAGTTCTGCTCAGTTTGATGCATCTAATAATGATCTGGAATCATTAACACATTATGATCAGATGGATATGGAGATCTATGCGATTGATAAAGCAACCGAAGAACTAGAGCTTCAGAAAAATGTTAGTGGAAGCGTCCCTTTTCACCTTCATACGCCTGAAGCAATATTCAAAGTGATAGAAGGTATCACTTCTGGTAATCCCGTTTTTTTGCTCAAAGAAAACTTAATACTTCTCAGATTTTCCAGGTGCTAGAAAATGTTGAGTGGATAGAGTTTTATATTGATGCTACTTTCCTTTCTATGTTTGGTAAGATGTTTTTGCCAATGCATTTGCATTAGTGAGGATCACAGTTCAACCTGTATCACACTTTTTTCCGAAGACTTTGGAAGTGTTTTTATGAAACTTTTTAAGATTTTTTTTGTTTGTTTATGAACAGTTACAAAGATATTTCCCTACTCTAATTAAATTAGTTGTCTGCTTTTGTGGTTTTGTTTCATTCTTACGTTTTGGCACTTGCTTGTTTTGTAAGGCTCTCAATGTTATATAAACGCACAGAACAAATGAAACATGCAGGTTTGCGAGTTTCTCCGAAGGAATCGTCAAGAACCAGCAAGAAAATTACAGAAACTACTCTAGTTGCTAGTGCGTCATCAAGTACAGTTGTGGATACTCTAGTAGATGAATCATTATTCCTTCGGACAAATTTGCAGATACAAGGTTTTTTAATGGAACAGGCTGATGCAATTGAAACGTAAAACCTCTATTTCCTTAGTAATCGATATATTTCTGTCAAAATACTGCTAGTTCTAAAACTTCCATCTCCTTGTAATGTCAGCCATGGAAGTTCAAGTTCATTCTCTTCAAGTTCGATTGAAAGTTTCCTTGAGCAGCTTCCGAATTTAGCCCCGGAATTGCATCATGTAATGTTCTTGCTTCTTTATATTTTACTTTGCATTCGATTCAGAAGTTATATATTCTTTGATTGTTTTAATATTCTTACATGTTATGTATGGCATGCAATGATGCAGGTTCACTTTTTGCGCTACTTGAATAAACTTCACAGCGATGACTATTTTGCTGCTTTGGATAATCTCCTCCGTTACTTTGATTACAGGTAATCTGTAGTTTTTGCTGTTGTTATCTGTTTCCAAAAAAAATGTCATAATTATCACAATATTACTGCTGACTGCTTATCGCTTGCATGTGACTCCTGTAAATATCAAGTTTTATTTGCCTGTTAGATGTTTGGCACTAAGAAATTTAATTCAAACATGAGTTGATCCATGTTCCATTGCCTTAAAGTGCAGGGACTGAGGGATTTGACCTTGTTCCTCCTTCAGCTGATTGCAGCATGTATGGAAGGTACGAGATTGCGTTGCTATGTTTGGGAATGATGCATTTCCGCTTTGGGCATCCGAATTTGGCCCTAGAGGTGAGCATTACTTCTTTTGATAGTTTCTATTGCTAAAGAATTGTTCTTGATCTTTAAAATACTTCCTGGATCGACCACATTGTACATTGGATAGTTTATTGGGCTGTTTGTGAGGCTAATAATAAGTGATGCTCATTTTTGATGAATCTTGAGTGTGTTAACCTCACAATATTATCCTCCTTGATAGATTACTTGAAATTGTAATCAGCTACTTAGCTCATACTTCTGTGTATATACAAATTTATTTTAGAAAGTTGAAAATTTGCCCATGCAAGCAGTGATTTTTTTGCTATCTTAACTTCATAATTATAAGCGATCTCACTAGACATGAAGTAGGGTCTTATCATTGTTTGTTTTGCTTATAATATGGTTTCTCTCCAACCACAGGTTTTAACAGAGGCTGTGCGTGTATCACAGCAGGTATATTCTCACTTAATTCATCTGCTGTTACTCTGTTTATAGTATATTTTGAAGAAAGTGGTGTGTTAAATTCCTGCAGGACGTGTAGTTGTATGAAAGTTTCCTTAAGCTGAATCTGGAGCTAGTCTTTTTCTATTTTTATATCATAAAGTTCTGCGAAGGGATTTAGGACCATTATTGCTATGTCTCTTAATATAATCTTGTATTTTAGAGCATCAAACATGTTTTACCGCTGCCAAAAAGATATATGTAACTTACGTACTGATTTTATGGTGTCACATGGGGTAGTGCAGTCTTAGCAGATATGAATTAGTTGTATTTTGTACATGATAGAAGGATCAATTTTTCTCACGTAGCTTCAATGTACAATCACATGAGTACCGTCAACAGCTTATGTTGTTTGAAGATACTGACTGTTATTCAAGCTATAATATATATATGGTATTTAAAACGTTTGTTGATTCTGCAGCTTAGTAATGATACTTGTCTAGCATATACACTAGCAGCAATGAGCAACTTGTTATCAGAAATGGGCATTGCAAGTACCAGCAGTGTTCTTGGATCCTCGTACTCACCTGTCACTAGCACTGCGTCTTCATTATCTGTACAACAAAGAGTGTACATACTTTTGAAAGAGTCTTTAAGGAGAGCTGACAGTCTAAAGTTAAGACGCTTAGTGGCTTCCAATCACCTTGCGATGGCTAAATTTGAGTTAATGGTAAGGTCTATTCTTAACTAGTTTTCTTGAGTTATAGGATGTGTTACAAAGAAAGAAAAGTCACCAGTTTTCCTTTCCGCATGTGTCTTCTTTCATCTCTTTTTTTTGTTTCTGTAAACTTGACGTACAAAGCTTAAATTGGCACGTACTTTCACTTTCAAAATATCTGTTTCTTTTTTAAAAATGCTTAGCTAGCCCTGCTTCTTTGATAACTGTCAAATAGTGCAAAAAATCCATATATTTGGTATCCTAATGTTTGGTATACGTGAAATCAGAATAGTTATTTTGTTGTAATACAGCATGTGCAAAGGCCTCTACTGTCGTTTGGTCCCAAAGCTTCGATGCGTCACAAAACTTGTCCAGTTAGTGTCTGCAAGGTACTCAGTATACGACCTAACTATTTTGACTAGAGTGAAATATTTACATCTGCTTTTTGAGGTCTAATCAGTTCTTGAATAATCCATGGCAGGAGATACGACTAGGTGCACACCTAATCAGCGACTTTTCTTCTGAAAGCTCTCCTATGACCGTTGATGGTTCTCTAAGCTCGGCTTGGCTTAAAGACTTGCAAAAACCATGGGGTCCACCTGTGGTTTCCCAGGACTCTGGTTCTAGAAAGAGTTCGACATATTTCCAGTTATGTGATCATTCGGTCTCGATTCCTGGATCTGTATCACAATTAATAGGTGCTTCATATCTACTCCGGGCTACTTCATGGGAGTTTTATGGCAGGTATACTCATACAATTTCGCCCTTTGCTGACCTTACCACTAGGACAACTAACCATAGAAACTTAAAAGTGTTGATTTTGTGTAGTTTATTAATTCATTTGTTTCTTGATAGTGCTCCTATGGCTCGTATGAATACCTTGGTGTATGCTACATTATTCGGTGACTCTTCGAGGTAATTTTCTTGAAATGTATCACTTTCTTGTCCCCGCCCCACACTCTCTCTCTTACATTCGTCTTGAGGGATTTTGATCTATTTCTTGCTTCTATAGTTCATCTGACGGAGAGTTAGCATACTTGAAGCTCATTCAACATCTGGCACTATATAAGGGACACAAAGGTTAGATTGCATAAGGTCATGTTTATCTTGTTATATAGGCCAAGTCAGTGTAGAAATGTCTATATTTTCTTCTAAATTTTCCAATCACGTTTATTTGTTGCTGCTTCTATTGCATGCAGGGTATTTATTTAGATCTTGCTTTATGTTTTTTTTTTTTCTTTTCCTGTGTTGGAAAATAAAAAATACGCATGTCGGATGAAATTGTTGTTGACCTGTTTTCTAAAACAATGCCTTTTTAGATGCCTTTGCTGCTCTTAAGATTGCGGAGGAAAAGTTCTTAACCGTATCAAAATCAAAAATTTTGTTGCTCAAGTTGCAGCTACTACATGAACGTGCCTTGCATTGGTAAGGTTCCCAGTCTCCTATACATGTCACTCAAGTTAATCTTTATTAGTTCATATTAGCACCATGGGTACGAGAAAGAATGGGGGATTCTAATCAACTTCTGCTCCCCCCAACGCAACTCTGTGCCGGAGTTTCACTATTTTACAGTACTCTAAATTCTCAATAAAGTGCATCTTCTTGATATTTTGCTTAAGCAACATCATAAAACCAGCAAAGCTGATTCATCTGCCCTCTGTGATCATTTAGTGCATTGTTTGAGGGTTATGTAGATAAATTTAAACGCTTTGAAACTGCATAAACCATTCATTTGGATATAGAATTTGAACAGAGGCTTTCTGTTGTGTTGGAATTGTTATCTCTTAAGTCAGCTGTTCTAACTTTCTTAACTCTATTAGTGGGAATCTAAAGCTAGCTCAACGAATGTGCAATGAGCTAGGAGGATTGGCATCAACAGCCATGGGTGTAGACATGGAGCTGAAAGTAGAAGCAAGTCTTCGCGAAGCTCGGACTTTGCTTGCAGCAAAACAGTATAGCCAGGTTTGTAGTAAATCCCTGACCATCTGTTATTAACTCCATGTGCAATCTATAATCTCAGGCCATGTGCTATTTTTAGTGTATCTTCAAATTTGCTTTCCTACTACGTTCTCTACAGGCATCAAATGTGGCACACTACCTTTTTTGCACGTGTCATAAATTCAATTTGCAAATCGAAAAGGCTTCGGTTCTTCTTTTGCTTGCAGAGATCCATAAGGTAATAAATTTCTAGCTTGAGAACACATTAATTGGACAATCCATGCTACCTTACCAGATTGGTTTGCTGGAATATATTTGTCCTTCCATGCATAGCTTAACATGCATGTATTTCTTCTGAATCTGATCTATCTCTGCTGATTAGGATTATAATACATAGAAAACGTTGTGCTATGGGTATTATTTATAATTCTTCATCAGTTTTCTAAGTGGCTTTCAATTTTCGCCCCCCTTCGTTTTTGGTTTACAGAAGTCAGGAAATTCAGTCCTGGGTCTTCCATATGCGCTGGCAAGCATCTCGTTTTGCCAGTCATTCAACTTGGATCTTCTCAGAGCATCAGCTACGCTCACGCTGGCTGAGCTGTGGCTTGGTCTTGGATCAAATCATGCTAAACGGGCATTAGACCTTTTGCATGGAACATTCCCTATGATTCTTGGCCATGGAGGTTTGGAGTTGCGTGCTCGAGCATACATCTTTGAAGCAAACTGCTATCTCTCCGATCCAAACTTTTCAGGTAGCTTTTGTTGTCTTTTACTACTTAGACTGTAGGTTTTTTTTTTGCCGTCAGATTGTAGTTCATGTTTCGTAGTTGCAATATCGAATAGTCATTGCCTTTTCAGAACGAACGGACAATGAAAATAATAAGCCAACAANATTGGACAATCCATGCTACCTTACCAGATTGGTTTGCTGGAATATATTTGTCCTTCCATGCATAGCTTAACATGCATGTATTTCTTCTGAATCTGATCTATCTCTGCTGATTAGGATTATAATACATAGAAAACGTTGTGCTATGGGTATTATTTATAATTCTTCATCAGTTTTCTAAGTGGCTTTCAATTTTCGCCCCCCTTCGTTTTTGGTTTACAGAAGTCAGGAAATTCAGTCCTGGGTCTTCCATATGCGCTGGCAAGCATCTCGTTTTGCCAGTCATTCAACTTGGATCTTCTCAGAGCATCAGCTACGCTCACGCTGGCTGAGCTGTGGCTTGGTCTTGGATCAAATCATGCTAAACGGGCATTAGACCTTTTGCATGGAACATTCCCTATGATTCTTGGCCATGGAGGTTTGGAGTTGCGTGCTCGAGCATACATCTTTGAAGCAAACTGCTATCTCTCCGATCCAAACTTTTCAGGTAGCTTTTGTTGTCTTTTACTACTTAGACTGTAGGTTTTTTTTTTGCCGTCAGATTGTAGTTCATGTTTCGTAGTTGCAATATCGAATAGTCATTGCCTTTTCAGAACGAACGGACAATGAAAATAATAAGCCAACAAGGTCTCTGTTTTATTAAGAATAAATTGAAGTGAATGACATTAGGGTTATGGTAGCCTAAGTGGGATGTTCATTACATAATGATAATCCGACTCTTATGGATAAAATTTTATCTTTCTCGTTGCGAGTTTCTAATTTGTTTTGACTTTTGCTACCAGTTTCCACAGATTCAGATACTGTCCTGGATTCTCTAAGGCAAGCTTCAGATGAACTTGAAGCTTTGGAGGTAACTTATGCCAAGAAGAATGCTATATAGCTTTTGATTCAAAAATAAAACCGAACTCTTATACAACTAAGTTTCAGCTTCTTTAGCTCATCATAACTGAAAAAATTGGATCTTCGTAACCGTGATATACTGTTGGTAATCGCTGTGTTTATTGTGCAGTACCATGAACTGGCAGCGGAAGCCTCGTACTTAATGGCGATGGTATATGACAAGCTGGGACGGGTTGAGGAGAGGGAAGAAGCTGCGGCTTTGTTTAAGAAGCATATAATAGCTCTAGAAAACCCTCAAGATGTGGAACAAAACATGGCATAAGAGTTTGAGACCTTAGTTAAATAAGCTTATTGTGCAAAGCTTGTAACTTTAAATTGTAACAATGTTCCTTAAGACGCGTTCTTCTAGTGGATCGGAACTAGACCTTGTGTAAACTCTTAACAAATTTAACAAACTATAAGCTAGGGATGACGGATGTAATCGTATGTTTGGGCGGGAGTGAAAGAATAAGAGGTGAAAATTCTAAAGGTAGCTGTAGATGGATTTGGTTTGGACATATGAATAGTGAAGTTGAGTTGTTTAATCACTGGAGATGGAGTTTGATGCATACATGTAAGGTTGTCTCTTTATGGTTGGACAGGGTTCCATCGTTTTCAAGTAATTTTTTTGATATTGGAAAAATGCCACTAGTGATATTTTTAACCGGTAGATAAGTCCTACACGTGAGCATTCCGAAACTGGACAAGGATGAGCCAAAAGAGCAAGCAGGGAGATCCATCACTGAACGTATCCTTATTTTAATCAACATCTGACCGTACACGTGTACACTTCGATGTCCACTGACGGTCAACATCTGTTGACCTGCCATTCTCGGTAATAATATTATAATCAGAAAATCCTTTATCTATCTCGTGAGCATCAAAGCTCAACCGATACAGACTCAGTTCCATAGCAGAGTTGGTGAAATCAATGGGCCACAAAAACGCCGCCGTTTCAGATACTCAGCAGCACAACGACGATGACGACAGCGCTGCGGAATCTTCGCCGGGATTCAAGCTCGTCGGATTTTCCAACTTCGTGAGGAAGAATCCAAAGTCTGATAAGTTCAAGGTTAAGCGCTTCCATCATATCGAGTTCTGGTGCGGCGACGCCACCAACGTTGCTCGTCGCTTCTCATGGGGTCTCGGGATGAGATTCTCCGCCAAATCCGATCTATCCACCGGAAACATGGTTCACGCCTCTTACCTACTTACCTCCGGCGACCTCAGATTCCTTTTCACTGCTCCCTACTCTCCGTCTCTCACCGCCGGAGAAACTAAACCGACCGCTACAGCCTCCATCCCAAGCTTTGATCACGTCTCTTGCCGCTCCTTCTTCTCTTCGCATGGTCTCGGGGTAAGAGCTGTTGCGATTGAAGTAGAAGACGCTGAGTCAGCTTTCTCCATCAGTCTCTCTAACGGAGCTAATCCTTCCTCGCCTCCTATGGTCCTCGATGGAGGAGCCGTTACGATCGCTGAGGTTAAACTATACGGCGATGTCGTTCTCAGATATGTCAGTTACAAAGAGGGAGACACGGATAAATCGGAATTCTTGCCAGGATTTGAGCATGTGGAGGATACGTCGTCGTTTCCCTTGGATTACGGTATACGGAGGCTTGACCACGCCGTGGGAAACGTTCCAGAGCTTGGTCCGGCTTTGACTTACATTGCAGGGTTCACTGGTTTTCACCAATTCGCAGAGTTCACAGCAGACGATGTTGGAACAGCAGAGAGCGGTTTAAACTCAGCTGTGCTAGCTAGCAATGATGAAATGGTTCTTCTACCGATTAACGAGCCGGTTCACGGGACGAAGAGGAAGAGTCAGATTCAGACTTATCTGGAACACAACGAAGGAGCAGGGCTACAGCATCTGGCTTTGATGAGTGAAGACATATTCAGGACTTTGAGAGAGATGAGGAAGAGAAGCAGCGTTGGAGGGTTTGACTTCATGCCTTCTCCTCCGCCTACTTACTACCAGAATCTGAAGAAACGTGTTGGCGATGTGCTCAGCGACGAACAGATCAAGGAGTGTGAGGAATTGGGGATCCTTGTGGACCGAGATGATCAAGGGACGTTGCTTCAAATCTTCACGAAACCACTTGGTGACAGGTACAGCCGAAAGAATCAGTGTTTCAACAAACAAAATACATTGTTAGGATTTGCTAAGCAAATGTCTTTCTTTATGATTGATTGTGTTCATAGGCCGACGATATTTATAGAGATTATCCAGAGAGTAGGATGCATGATGAAAGACGATGAAGGGAAGGCTTACCAGAGTGGAGGATGTGGTGACTTTGGTAAAGGCAACTTCTCTGAGCTCTTCAAGTCCATTGAAGAGTACGAGAAGACTCTTGAAGCCAAACAGCTTGTGGGATGAACAAAAAGAGAACCAACTATAATGGATTTGTAATTAATGTAAAACTGTTTTGTATTATCAAAACAATATGTTATACAGATTACTGTATGTCTTTCCATCTCATTAAAAAAATAAGATCAATAAGAAAATACCATCCTATTCTTAGGTTCAAAAACAATGTATAAAACACCATCTTTTTGGTGTGAAATGTCTTGGATCACGAGTCAACATTTTGAGATCTCAATCCTTGGGGCCGATGCTGAATTTAGCTATAAAGAACCCGATTGTATCGAGCTCAGATGACGGGTCAAATTTCTGAACCAGTTCCTCTTCACCAGGTCTTAACCATTCCCTGCAAAACATAAATGGGTTCGTTTATCAAAGCCATCTCTTTTATCATCAATCTTTTTAAGCTTATCAGATTACTCTAATGGGTACAGATGCTTACTCGATATATCCGTCGGGGAATTCACATCGACCAATTAGACCAGGTCCTCCAATCCTAGGATGCTGCATCAAGACAGCAAACACATGAAGATACATTAAGACAAAGAACAAGATCCGAATGCAATACGTGCCAAGATCTCAAACAGTTTTCTTGGTGCCTTCAATATGAAAAGGGTATTTTAGATCAAAACCTGTGGTGCTAAAGAAAGAAATCTGTATTTATCTAGAGCATAGCGAACCACGGCCTCGTTCTCGCTAGGGCTAATTGTGCACCTAACAAAATGGAAAACAAATCATCCACAGATAAGACTACAGTAACTCTCAATTACTCATGACTGTGTGACTGAGGACGTCTTGCATACTTACGTTGAGTATACGAGAATTCCACCAACGCGAACCAATTGAACAGCCTGGTCAAACATTTTCCTCTGGTACCATCCATGGTTTCTCAAAGATATAACAGTCTCCTACAAGAAATAACAATGGAAAATTCACTCCACAAGTCGCCACCCTTTGAAAAATCTTAGAAACAGGGAGAAAGAAACACAGATTCTAGTCTGAAATACTACAACGTACAAACACTTAATATTTTGATCTACACGTATAACAGTAAATATACTCCAAGAAGCTACTAAGAAACAATACGTCCGCCACATACAAGTGCTTAAGCTAAGGCTATCCACATGTAGACACCAAAAACTAGAACGTGTACACATTGTTAACTCATGCGAAGTAGATTCTTAAATAAAGCAAAATCACGCAAATGTAGAAGTTCACACAAGACAGTCAAGTCTTGAAATTATCTTACCAGTCCAGCGAACAGACGAGGTCTCAAGCCAAGGGCAGAACAAGGAGCATCTAAAAGGACTCTATCGAAACTATTAGGTGCGAAACCTTGGGACTTTCCAGCCCTTCCACCTTGGGATTGAGTTCTTCCACGACCATTTTTCAATCTTCCTTTATTCTTCCTGATGTCAGCTTGGCTAACATTATCCCCTCCAATTGGCTGTTCAGTTTTGGCTACAACATGGGCGATAATGGGAAAATCAAGCTTCTAGTTAGTTTTTGTGAACAACCAAAATATATAATATAGGGATTTTAATTTTTACACATATGCTATAGACGTGAGATAATGGGCTACACATGCCAATTTAGTAAGGTTATGTTCTGTATCTGTTTGATGCCAAAGTGATAATTAAGTTCCTTTTCCACAAAGGAGGAAAGACAATGCAAACATGGCAAGTTTATTGAGGTACTTTTACCTAGCAAACAAACAAAGAGGCCAACATTTCGAAGAAAACAACCAAACCAAACCAAGTAAACAGTATGAGAGAGAAGCTTAATTACCATTTTCCTCACACGATTTGTCAGCCTCGGATCTTCCAGAAGTAACAGATGATGTCATTGCCTCGTTTGATGGTAATTCAGAATGGCTAGTCATGAAACTACTATTATCACCGTTAACTAATGTTGTGGAGTCATTGACTGTGTTTGGAAGACAAACAGATTTTAGTGCATCCAGTTTACATGTTGTTATGCAGCTTAATCCCATCTCAGCAGACAATTCCTGGACATCCAGCACCTGCGTTTTGGAAAATAGTAAACAAACTTATAAGAGCATGCAATTTTGAAATCCTAACAAGAACTTTCATTTAGTATTCTAAGCATTCAATGTAAAATGGAAAACAAGTAAACCCCAATAGAAATCATATGTTTATCAATAAAAATTACTTTAATCATAAGAAACTGTACCTTGTTATGAGATCTATCAGCTGCGACTATCTCTCCCTCATCATTCATAAGTATTGCAATTGCAGTAGTCTTCCCTCCAGGTGCTGCACACATATCTAATATTCTCTCCCCTCTCTGAGGATCTGTGCACCAAAGATAAGAATTCAGGATCTCATCAATCTTGTTTCCACCTGGGGTTCTCATTGATATCTAGTATCTACTGTATTTGAATTATGGATATATGTAACTATATCATAATACGGGTGAAGGTGTAAGCATACCACAGACCGAAAATTAATATTACTTACCAAGAGCATGAGCAACAATAATACTTGGCAGGTTTTGAAGAAATATTTCCCCCTCAAGGACATCTAAGGAGAAAAAACGACAATGTAAGGGTAATGCCCCATTATGAAATAAGATACTGAGAGTCATAAACTGTAAGCTGAAGTACAAAAGCAAAAGAAGAAGCTTACTATGTAAAGAAGGCAATCTGAAAACTCTATTGCTCAAATCCACCGCAATTCCATTAGGAACACGAAACATCCCAGCCCTTGACAACATAGTTGTTCCCATGCCGATATATAGTCCACTGCGTTCACGATAATAAGGATCTACAATAACACTACGGCACATGTCAACTGTTAAGTTAAAAACATTTCACAAGATTTCTTAGTAATTGGTCAATGATATGATAGGTCCCTCCAGTTATTTTATAGTGACCAAAGCAAAAAAAAAATTCTGCTTCTTGCCTGTTGGCAGACCCTGTAGGGTGGTCCCACGAGTCATATTAACACTCCAGTCACCTTCATCACCAGGTTGTTCAATAGCAACACAGACAGCAACCGCATCTCCATTCTCAACATGGGCAGTGCAAGCCAGTACACCTGGAACATAGACCTACAACAGGAAAAATAGGAGATATATATATAAGTATATTTAGTTCACAGTATAGTCTATGGCATGGATTTATCACCTAGATTGTCAGAAACTATAATGAAGACAACCAAGATAAGGGGGGATTCATACTCTAACCCAAGTGCATAGTGTCCAGGATAGATACTTAGATACTTGTAAATAACTATCAAACCTCTAAAGCCTCATTCTGACATCATTGTGACTCATACCTAGCCACTAAAGTTTTCTTGAGAGAATATCGAGTTTACCTGGGCTCCTCTAAGAACTGCTTCAGCACACTTCCTGCTCACAAGTACCTCCTTAGGAGGGTTTTCAAGACCAAAGTCATATTGAATTCTATGTGGGCCTGAACCATTGACAAAAACAACATAGTCCAAACCAGGTATCTGACACTTGGTAATGGGACTACTTCCATCTGGTTGTACTAGCTTCAAGCCCTCATCCGAATCATTTAGAATTTTCGTAAGCTTTTCGATAACCGCATCACTTGTTGTTTTAACTGTGTTCACCCGAATGCAGGAATAGGAAGATGGGCGCCTAATATGGAACAAAAACAAATAAAAAGAGTCAAGTAAAATGTAGCAACACTAAGTGAGCAGATTTGTTAAATTTAGTTTCTATGGCTAGACTAGACTAAAATTGGATCATGTGAAGGAGATGCTAACATTGGGGTAAATGTATATAAGCTCACACACATAGGCACACAACAACAACCAACAAAAATTTGAGTCGATTCGAATATAATAAGGCGATGCGAATCCAAAGCTTTATGCACGTAAAGGAGGGCAATGTTGTTTCAAAAATTGATGAGAATGATTGAAAGGTGCGAAGAACAGTACGTGAGAGCCTTTGAAATGCGAGCGAAGTGGTCAGGTCCATAAGCTTTAGTGAAGTAGTCTTCCACTTCAGGATTCCATCGCAACACCGGGTCATAACAGTAACGCTCCGAATCAGAAGGATCCATCTCCGTCTGGTGAGAGAAAGAGCGTAACTGCTGAGAAACAGAGGAGAAGAAGGTCGTGGCTCTGGTGGTTAGGCAAGTGGTGAACAAAGAGGGTTTTAGCAGAACCTTCGCTTTACTCATTCAAGGGAGGGGGGAAGGAGCAAAAGCAACACGGAGCATCTTGAGGTGAAAGAGGTACTTTGTTTTAACATTTTAGAGCTTTAATGGTGGGATGGGCTTTGGGCTTCGAGGCCCATCACAATTACTATCTAAACGAAAACAGGACAAGTACTATTTTAACGAATTATGAATTATTAATTTATTATGAAAGCCTATGTTAAGGTTACTATGATATGGTGTTTATTTATATAACAATACTACTGATGTTGAATGTATTAGCCTGCAGAAACAGTTGTAAAACATGTTTTGCTATTGTACATAAGTCAAACATCCAGACTTTACCGTAAATAATATTTTACTGTGCCACTTTAACACCGGTAGATAAATAAATAAAATAGCTGTCACACAAATATAATGTACTAAAAGTAGAACAAACCATTCACAGTTTCACACCATACAAAAGGACTCAGAGAAGAACAACAACAAGGGCCATCTACTCTTCTTCTTCACGGTCCTACTCTTCTGGTACTTAGTTTCAGGTAGAGTAAGCTTACAATGTTTTAGTTTTCATCAACAAATCAAAAGATTAGAAATCTCAACGGTTTCAGATATATATTAAAACAGGCCTTTTGGCTGCTTTTCACTCACCGTGATTGTAGCATTGTCCGGAAAAAAAAAAAGAAAAAAAGACCTTGATCTTTACTCAATATTGTCCTACGCAGCCTCCACGTCAGAGTCAGATTCCGAG
>NC_025698.1:2707001-2731149 GCF_000633955.1 Camelina sativa | reverse complement strand
ACTGTGCCACTTTAACACCGGTAGATAAATAAATAAAATAGCTGTCACACAAATATAATGTACTAAAAGTAGAACAAACCATTCACAGTTTCACACCATACAAAAGGACTCAGAGAAGAACAACAACAAGGGCCATCTACTCTTCTTCTTCACGGTCCTACTCTTCTGGTACTTAGTTTCAGGTAGAGTAAGCTTACAATGTTTTAGTTTTCATCAACAAATCAAAAGATTAGAAATCTCAACGGTTTCAGATATATATTAAAACAGGCCTTTTGGCTGCTTTTCACTCACCGTGATTGTAGCATTGTCCGGAAAAAAAAAAAGAAAAAAAGACCTTGATCTTTACTCAATATTGTCCTACGCAGCCTCCACGTCAGAGTCAGATTCCGAGTCAGAGCCAGGCTTAGCGTATGAATTCCAGTAGGAAAGCTGCTTGAAAACAACCAGATGCACATCCAGTAGACATGGGGGGTGGGGGGTTAGTAAGAGCTTGTTTGAGTAAAAAGTAGTTAGACCATGAAAAAAAACTCAGCCAGGATGCTTAATTACCCTTCGTTTATGGTGCCGAGTAGAGAGATGCGTGAGAAAATTTTGAAAGCCATGGCCACGAATACTAGTGCACACAAAGCAATCCCAGAAGGAAGGTTTACCGGTTTCACTGCTCTTATCCCCCTCCTCAAGTGCCCCAGGATCTGTGGGGATAATAAAAAATAAAATAAGAAAATTAGTAGCAACATAATCCAACCAGAATTGAGCGAGAGGTGAGGAACCAAAGACACACACACAAACCTGCCAGAAGCAAGTTATTTTCCCAGAGGCACTTTTCATCTTGAGAATTACGTGCAAAGAGAAAAGTAGTGTAGTATCCATTGTTACGTATCTTGCTAGCATGCGTTTCGACGATTGGAAGAGTGAAGGCTGGTGGAGCGGATAGGAACATTATATTAGCGGGGGATGGAGCATCAGTATAAAAGTCAACGAATATACTCACAACGTCTCTGGGACCTGTTACGAAACTAAAGACTTGGGAGAGAGTCTCTCTAATAATTCCATTAAGGCTGTAGGAAGTGTATAAAGGATGAAAGGATACTAACTGTTGGCCAAGTTCTTAAAAGCGATCCCAGTGGAAGAGAGGGGTTCAAGGATGTCCAAGGGGACCTCTGTTAGTACGCCAATGGCAGTGATGGTGATAGGACCAGAAACCTCTTTATGTCCCAAAAGAACGATACTGGGACCGCAGCTACCTCCTTCGCAGGCTTCTCCATTATTCAAGAATCGAGACTTGCAAAACCCTAAAAAAACAAAACCAAATTCAAAACCGGGTCTTCAATCTAGAACGGGAATCAAACATCAGATAAAGCACTCGGAAAGATAAATAAGATTGAGACGGTTAAAGGGCCAATATATATAGAGAGAGGAACACGGCCGTAACCGTTTCGATCGCAAATATGACTTTTCAGATACTTGTGGAACTTGTAGGGTTCTACGCAATGAATTTTCTATGAAACATGAGATTAAGGAGCGATAAATTTTACCTGAAAGAGATTATAAGCAGAAGATCTGGGTTTGGTTGGATCTCGATATCGATAATAAGCAGGTCGTGGTGGCTCTGGTTAGGCAATTGGTGAGCAAAGAGGAGGGTTTTAGGGGGGGAAGGAGCAAGCAAACACAGAGGAGCTTAAAGGTGAAGAGTTGTTTTACTTTTTTTTAGAGCTTTATTTAATGGTGGGATGGGCTTTGGGCTGCGAGGCCCATTACTATTATCTTAAACGAAAACAGAACAAATACTTTTTTAACGAATTATTTTGAAACGTACAAATAATTAAGGTTACTATATAACATGGTGTTTATTTATCCTTTATCCTAATAAACACAAGTCATGCCCAATAAATTTTTGCCACATCAGATTTTATTTTCTACTTAATGTTTAAAATAAAATCAAATAAAAGCAACCATTAAAAAAAAACTGATCCAATTTCCAAATTTTTCAAAACCAACAAAAATGGGTTATTAATTGGATTATAAGCCCATAGTTGTGTTTAACCCTAGAGCAAGCAGTTTTTTTAAATCAAAACTGCAAAAAGTTTATCCCAAAATTCCCAATAACACTCCACGTAGAAAGGTTACAACCAATTCAGCTTTTCTTTCTTGATCTTTCTCTGTATTCCACTCCTCTTCTCTCCATCGTTGTGGATTTAAATGTTTAAACTTTTGTTCAAGATTAAATGTGTCTACTAATATAATATTTAACTCCAAATAAACTCAGTATCCTCTTCTTATCTCTATTTGCATCTTTTTCGTATTTGACAAATCTAGCAAACAAGTCCATCCAGGTTTATGACTACTTTTTATTCAAATTCATTTTCTCTCTTTGACACATTTAACATATTCATTCTCTCTGGTTTTACATGACTCAGTTATCCGTAGTCATCTAAAGCTATAACAGTGTTATCTACGGATAATATGGTTTGTGAATCTTTGAATTCTGGTACTAGAGCCTTGAAGTATGATATTTGTGTATTTACACACTCGTGTAATTTAGAAGCACATTATAAATCTTCAGTTTGGATCTCATTCAAGTGTAGAATCTAAACATTTTTTTATTTACTGTTATAAAGTAAACTACCAGGATGCATACAAGAAATAGATAATGAAAAGTAAGGGGAGTTGGCGAACATGATTAACGTATGAATACTACTTCCAATCTCAATCTTTTGTGTGTTATTCAAATGCTTTTTTGAATATTTGATCATGTAGAATATTTCCTGATTGAAAGATACTATAATGTGCGTAGTTTTCTATTCCAAAACTGATATGTTTCCCTAAAATAATTACTATATGTGAACTTATGAAGATTCAAAATCTGGTTTTTTAAGGATCAATAGAGCCCATCTGATATTTATACTATAACATCTTTGTAGTTAAAGTAGTAAATTACTTGATTGTGTTTTGCATTTGTCTTTTTCATTCAGTATTTGTTACATATAAATTACTTTCATAACTCAAATGCATTTTTCAAGTATAAATAAATACTCATGAGTTCATGTTTCAATTTTCATATCCTGATTTTAAAATAATTAGTATAATAATACCTCTGTTCCCGTTTGTCTAATACTAGTATAATACAGTTTTAATACATGTTTTGCTATTGTAGATAAGTCAAACATCTAGACTTTAATATGTTGTCTTGCTTGCCGCTAGAACCTAGAAGTAGAACAAACCATTCACAGTTTCACACCATACCAAAAGGACTCAGAGAAGAACAACACCAAGGGACATGTACTCTTCTTCTTCACGTCCACTCTTCTTGTAGTTACTTACTTTCGGTAGTGAGCCTACTCTTCTTGTAGTTACTTTCGGTAGTGAGCCTACTCTTCTTGTAGTTAGTAAGCCTACAATGTTTTAGTTTACATCAAGAAATCAAAAGATTAGAAATCTCAACGTTTTCAGATAGATATTAAAACAGGGCTGCTTTTCACTCACCCTAATTGTAGCATTGTCCGGGAAAAAAGACCTTGATTTTTACTCAATATTGTCCTGCGCACTATGATTTTAGGAGCCTCCACGCCAGAGTCAGATTTCGAGTCGTCAAAGGTGGCATCTGTATTCCAGAGGGAAAACTGCTTGATTCATCAAGTGGACATGGGGGATTAGTAAGAGTTTGTTTGAGTCAAAAAGTAGTTAGACCATGACAAAACTCAGCTAGGATGCTTAATTACCAATTGTTTATGTTGCCGAGTAGAAAGATGCTCGAGAAAATTTTGAAAGCCATAGCCACGAAGACAATGGCACACGGCGCAATCCCACATGGAAGGTTTACCGGTTTCACCGCACTTATCGCCCTCAAGTACCCCTGGATCTGTTGGAATAATAATAATTAAAAAAAAAATTAGTAGCAACATAATCCAACCAGAATTTGAACAAGACTGCGAGAGGTGAGGAACCAAAGACGCACAAACTCACCTGCCAGAAGCAAGTTATCTTCCCAGAGGCACTTTTGATCTTGAGAATTACGTGCAAACAGTAAAGTAGTGTAGTGTCCCTTCTTACGTAACTCGTCAACATGCGTATAGTAGAATGGCTGAAAGCAGTTTGGTGGAGCGGATAGGAACATCATATTACCGGGGGCTGGAACAGTACCATTTTTGACAATGATTAGACTCATAGCGTCTCTGGGAGTGCAGCCCACGTTCTTAAGAGTGATCCCAGTAGAATAGAGGGATTCAAGGATGCCAAAGGGGACCTCTGTTAGTACGCCAATGGCAATGATGGTGACAGGACCAGTGTAGCCTAACTTCCTCAAATTCTGTTTGATACACGGACCCACCCGACGAGCATCATAGCCATCGGGGACCGGAAACCTCTTTATGTCCCAATATAACGATACTGGGGCCGCAGCTGCCTCCTTCGCAGGCTTCTCCATTATTCAAGAATGGATACTTGAAACCCTAAAAACAAAAACAAATTCAAAACAGGGTCTTAAATCTAGAACGGGAATCAAACATCAGAAAGATAGATAGATAGATAGGAACACGGCCGTAACCGTTTCGATCGCAGTTACAACTTTTCAAATACTTGTGTGGAACTTGTAGGGTTCTACGCAATGAATTTTCTAACAAACATGAGATAAGGGGCGAGAGTTTTTACCTGAGAGAGGTTATAAGCAGCAGATCTGGGTCCGCTTGGATCTATATATTGATAATAAGCAGATCGTGGCTCTGCTTAGGCAAGTGGTAAGCAAAGAGGGTTTTAGCAGAACCTTCAATGGGGGGAAGATATACTTTGTTTTACCTTTTTAGAGCTTTATGTAATGGTGGGATGGGCTTTGGACTGCGAGGCCCATTACTAGTATTATCTAAACGAAAACAGAACAAATACTATTTTTATTTACACTGTATAAAAAGATGAAAAGAGTTAGGTAGAAGAAAGCTAAAGAGGTCGACAGTTTGATAATGACAGTCTTTTTTTTTTTTTTCCTACCAAACCCTCCCATTGATGATTAGCTTCACCTGCCATTTTCTCAATGTCTGAACAAAATAGTTAGAGACCTTTATTTTATTATTTAAATGGTTTCTCACATTTTGAGCTCCATCCTTCACCAAACCCCTTTTGCTTCTCCTCTCTCAAGGTATCCCTTTCTCATTCTCCCTCTCTCTCTCTTTCATTTGATTTCACTTTTAGCTTCTTCAGTTTTGTGAGAGGCTCTTGGGTTTGGTAGTAGAGCATGTCTTTCTTTTGGAACTTGCGTGATGGGTTTCTCTCAAGTTGTGTGGATTCTGTACCCATTAAAGTCTCTTCATTTTTGAGTCTTTGCCCGTTTATTCGTCGATTTGAAAGTGTAGACTTTGGTTTGAAATGCTCCTTCTGCTGTCATAAAGTTTTATATTTTTCAATAGACTTTGGTGTTCTTGTTCTCGGTGGATGAAGTGAAGAACAATCTGGGGAGGTTTAAATTAGATTGTTTTAAGTTCGTAAACCTTGGGATTTGTTACATTGGGTCTGAAGATTTGTAGTTTTCTCGTTTGAGTTTGAGATTGTTTTGTCATATCCGATCCATTCAAACTGATGGTTTTTATTGATCAGATTAGTAAGTTATTGTTTACGTTTAAGAAAGCTGGAGATGGCTCAAGAAGGTGGAATCATTAATGAGCCGGTAATCTCTGCCTTTTCAGTCTTTGTAGTTTGCTTTCTAATTCATGATTCAGTCGTAAACCATCATTAAAACTTTTGGAATCTGGCATTTGTTACACACAGTTTGTTATTGGAGAGGAAAAAGGTTCTGTAAGATTGTCTACTCTAAACCGCCCTCGTCAGCTGAATGTCATCTCTCCGGAAGTGGTATTTTTGATATCTTAGATCAGAAGCTGATATATTTCTCCATGTTGAATGCCGCCTTAATGGTAAAATTTGAAACTCAGGTCCTCAAGCTTGCAGAATACCTTGAAATGTGGGAGAAGGATGACCAAGCAAAGCTTATACTAATCAAGGTTTGATTTTTTTCTGGTCCTTGATCTGTTGATGATTATCTACTACTGTAGATTGATTTCTTAACATAGCTTATTTGTGCAGGGTGCTGGTAGAGCTTTCTCCGCCGGTGGTGATCTTAAGATGTTTTATAAAGGCAGGGATTCAAGTAAGACAGCTAACAGAATCATCATGTTTTATTAAAAGAACACATTTGAAGAGATTTTGTTATAACTCAATGATGATATGTCGTTTTTAACAGAGGATTCTTGCCTTGAGGTTGTTTACCGGATGTACTGGCTTTGCTTCCATATCCACACATACAAGAAGACACAGGTAGCTATAGTTGTGCTCCAAATTTTATTGTATGAAAGTGTCCTCTTGAGGAGTACTTAACTAAATAGAATCGTATAGGTTTCTCTTGTTAATGGAATATCCATGGGTGGAGGTGCATCATTGATGGTCCCAATGAAGTTTTCAGTTGTGACAGAGAAAACTGTGAGTTATAAGTTTAATCTGCTTCACATTTTATTTGCGTAGAATAGCACAGAAACAAGTACAGCTTTAACTATTTCTTTCATGGATAGGTATTCTCAACTCCAGAAGCAAGTATCGGGTTTCACACTGATTGTGGGTTCTCCTACATCCATTCACGTCTTCCTGGTTATTTAGGTAACTACGAAACCAGTAAAACCAAATATTGATTCCAGCTAGGCATTGGCTGATCTCTAATGTACTTGTGTTTTGCAGGTGAGTTCTTGGCTTTGACTGGGGCAAGATTAAACGGCAAAGAACTTGTAGCAATTGGAATGGCAACACACTTTGTACCTTCTGATGTAAGTATTTGAGAATGCTTTCCCTGGATTTGATTAATTCAGGATGTAAAGATATCCTCAAATGTTATTGAGCTGTCTTGCAACTTTATATATTTCATCTGTAACTTTAGCAATGTTTTTTAACCATTATCATGTAGTTTGAATGCGGACAGGTTCTTCAGTTGTTCTAGAAATGATGAGTGAAATGCTTATCTTTCACGTCTTTTCTTATTGTCAGAAATTGGCGGATCTGGAGGCACAGCTTGTGACGTTAGACTCAGGAGACGTGAACGTAGTCCGGTCCACAATTGAAGAGTTCTCCGAGAAAGTCAACCTCGACAAAGACAGCATCCTTAACAAGTAACACAACTTTTTATATTAATTTTTTCATGCTAATATATACTCTAGAAGACGGTTTTAACTTTGGGGTTATGGCTGATCTGCAGGCAGTCAGTAATTAATGTGTGTTTCTCAAAAGAAAGTGTGAAGCAGATCATACAAGCATTTGTAAGTCATCCTATTTTCTGGCGACAGAAGTCATCCCTGGCCATAATCATAAGTATGAATTATTTCTGGTCCTCTTACAGGAAGCTGAAGCGAGCAAAGAGGGAAATGAGTGGATAACTCCAGTCATCAAAGGTCTTAAACGATCGTCACCTACAGGGTTGAAGATAACCCTACGATCGGTAATTGTTATTTCTTAGATGATTTCCCCTTTCTTGTATTTGTCTCTTGAAATTAAATAGTGAACAAGACTGCCCTGTCAAGTTCATTATATAGTAATAATGGGTGAGAAAACGGTTTAAACTTCTAGCTAATGTTGTAAAATGGCATAAAGTTAAAAGGCTTTTAAGCTAATAATAATCAGCAATTTTTGCTATGTTCTTCCCTTATATATATTGATTCGGTGAATCAGTCTATTAGCGTAAAGTTAAGTGATTCTTGGAATGCGTAATTTTTCCAGATCCGTGAAGGTAGAAATCAAACGCTGAGTGATTGCCTGAAGAAAGAGTTTCGTCTCACCGTGAATACCTTAAGGAAAACCATATCTGCTGATATGTATGAGGTAGAAATCAAATGCAAATACAGCAACCAGTTTTGGTTTTGCTGTTCTAAGAAAATTCTGCGTAATTGACTTGCAGGGTATAAGGGCTCTGACCATAGATAAAGACAATTCTCCAAAGGTATGTTTCCGCTTTACTTGGAACCTAGATCTCAGCTAACACACTAACAAACTTCTGTGATTGGGTTTAGTGCAGTGGAATCCAGCGACACTAGATGAGGTAGATGATGAGAATATCAATTTGATGTTTAAGCCCTTGGAGGATGATATTGAGCTTCTTATCCCTGAAACAGAAGAAAATAGGTCGGTGTACGGGATAGTAAACCCAACTATAGAAACTTTCTCTTGATCTGAATGTCTCCTGAGAAAACAATCCCTTTCTTATGTTTTGATAATGTGCCACTGGAAATTCACAGGTGGGGAGGCAAATACGCTACTTCAGGCTATGCATCACTGATACAGTGTAAAAGAGAAGAGAACTGAGCGCATGTTCAAATTGTAAAACTGTACCCTAAAAACTGAAACTCCACGTGTGTTGTATTATTATTACATAATAATGTGTTGCTTGACACTCAGGTGCAGCGATGATAAAATAAGGTTTACGAATGTAAGACATGGGTCTCCTTGATCTAATTAGAGCGCAGGTGTTTTTACCAATAATAGTTAATAGTAGTTACCATTTTCAAATGATGTCTTCTCCACACAAACAAAACTAAATCAGAAGTTTTATATTAGTGTTTTAAGTTTAGATAAAGGAAGTCACATTTAGGTCGTTAGAACAGCAGCTGCTAATTCGGGCAGCTCTAAATTTGCCCTTTTTTCATCTCTCATTTTTCTACTCACTATATATCTCTCTTCTTCTTTCTTATAATAACCCTGCGTCTAGACGAAACAAACACGCAACAGAGACAGAGGAACAAAAAGATGGCCGACTCCCTTTTGCAAAAGGCCACCTCTGCTCTCGGTGAAGCCAAAGGAACCGTCATCACCTCTGTTGAAACCGTTAAAACCGATGTCGTCAAGGATGCAGTCCACAATGTGGTGTCAAGAGGCATAGATGGAGCCAAATCGCTGGTGCACAATTTGGAAGAGAAGAAAGGTGAAGTCTCCTCCAAAATCGTGGGAGCTGTTACACACTTTACCGGCAGTGCGGACAATCAGGTTCCATTCGAAAACCAAAATAAAGCTTCAAAATTCTTATGTATCTTAGGGTAAAATAGAATAGGAGATACAAGAGTCTTATGCTCTCTTTTTACAATTGCAGCCACTCCTAGCGGCAGGTGATCGTGAGGTCGAGACGCCCTGGTGGAAGAACTGTTGTGAAGTTCTTGATCTTCTCAAGACATCATCATCATCATCATCTACTCCCAAGTGAAGAACAGAGAGGTGAAAAAGATCCCACCCAGTTTTTCAAACTATGTTCTGAGTATTCCCTTCCGTTTTCTTGAGAGTGATTTCGGATTGTGTTGTTTTACTTTAATTCCTCTTGCTGTTTTTCACAAGCTTCTTGTTTTTTTTTTCAATCTTTGATTGTTTCCAAGAACATTTTGTAACGAAGAAAATGTAAGCAAACACGCAATAAAGAAGACTCCAAAATTTGTGAAACCAATCAAATTCCCAAACATATAACGTAAGGAAACACTTTCAAAAACAAAGAAATCAAATTTCATAAACGTCTACCTCAGAATCAAACCCTCCTCGAGTGTAAAACGTAACAGACAACTGCCGCTCCAGCCACTGCAACGGCAACCGCAGCCACAGCTCCACCAGAACCAGTACTCACAGACGGTGACCATGACTTAAGCTCAATCCCATTAACTGGCTCAACCACATTCTTCAATCCACTGATCATCTTCTCAGCATCATCCATCTGCTTCTGTAACTCCACAATCTCAGATTCCATAGCCACCACTTTCTTCTCCGAGTCTCTTAACGCCTCTTCCACAACCATCTTCTCTGTGATCCACTTCTGCAACTCTGCTTTCCCTTTGGCTACATCTGATTCCAAACCCTTGATCTTCTCCTTCAAATCATCCATCTCCTTATCCTTATTGTCAATCTTCTCTCTCATCTCTTCCTCTGCTCGAACCTTCTTGTTCCTCTCCTCCAACTCTTTCACCTCCCAAGCACCAAGCTTCGTCTCCAACTCCTTCATCCTCTTCTCGTTCTCCTCTTTTACAACCCTTAAACCAGCGACCTCTTTCTCCAGCTCCACAATCCCAGCCCCTCTCTGTGAAATCTCAGACTGAAGCTTCTTAGCCTCCGCCGTAGCCTCTTCCCCTTCAGTCTTAGCCGTGATCAGTTCATGCTGCACCCGCGCAACTTCGGTTTCTAACTCGGAAGCTCTGGCAGCTATGGCTTCGAGAACCTTCCTCTCCTCATCAGACTTGTCAATCTCCCTCTCCATCTCACCCATCTTACGATTCGCCTTGGATTCGGCTGCTCTCAGCTCCTCCATCTCCGCAGTCAAGCTTTCGATTTTCCTACTGATCTCGCCATTATCACGCACAAGCTCCTGATTCTGAGACTCGAGCTCTCCAATCTTGCGATTCAATTCCGTGGACTTGTTGCCGACACCACCGTCTTGATGATCAGAATCGAAGAAACTCTCATCTTCCTGGCTAGTCGCTTCGCCGTTCAAGCTCCTCTCCTCAGCCATCTCCAGCAGCTAGCGATCGGGAAACTGAATCGTAGGTGGAAGAGTGATAAACCCTAATGGAAAGATTCGACAAAAACAAGTAATAGGAGAAATTGGACAAGAATCGGAAAGTTTCGACCTTTTCTTTTTAATCAGAAAAGAAAAAAAGTTTTGATTTTTATAATTTTCGTTAATAAATAAAATAAAAAAGAGAGATAAAAAGAGAGGATAAAGCAACTTTTCTCTGCGATTCGATGCGATTAGGGTTTTGGGTTACCACAAACCAATGTTAACCGATCAAATCTGATCTCTGCTTGGACGGCTGAAAATAAAGGAACCGGTCTGATTTGGTACTGCAAATGATTTTGTTACTACTACGCACGTGCGCACCACTTTCTTCCTCGGATACCGGATCCGGATAGCTTCATACGGGAAAGGCCCATTAAACGAAAGAAGTGTTAATTTGGGCTTTTCAAGCCTTTTACTGAAAATTTTAAGTGCCCTCCTCTGGCGCTTAACGACAATGAAATTCTTGATTGGGCTACATGAAAACCCACGTAAACTTAGAGATAGAGGTGTCCAAATAAATCATCTTTTCATCAATGAATTTAGTATCGTTTCACTTCGATGAGAATCTCTTGAACCTCTACTTAATTTCCAAACCAAAAAGTGTTATGGGGGATCAAACACTTATACTATGGGTTTTGATCGTAGCAATCTTACTTACCAACATTAGTACATTACTGATCTTCTCTTTAATTACTCCTTTTATTTCATCATAAGTTCTCCCTTACTTACCAATATACTTTTAACTAGTAAGCATTATATATGTCGCATCTTGCGCATGTTTTCATACATGTCTTATCAGAGTTAGGCACAGTACAGTCAGGGCCGGCCCAGTGAAATTTGTGGTCCAATACAAAACAATTACTTTTTAATGGATTTTATAGATAAAAAAATAAAACTGAAACTAAATCTTAAAATTTCGGAAAATAAGGCCTATTTTTGCAATAAAAAAGTAGATAAATTTAAAATTTGAGGCCAAATCTATAACTTTCATAAAATTGATGCCTATTTTTGTAGTAAAAATATGTTTTGAGGCCTATTTTTGTTACTAAAAATCTCAGAAAATATGGAGGCCGAACACCCATGTGTCATAAGAATGGGTGAAGGGCCGGGCCTGAGTACAGTACAAAACATAACGAGAACAAGTTGTGATTTCCTATATATATCCATTGATAAGACTCGAGAGGATGATGCTTTATAGTATATTCTTACATTAAATACTATATACCAAATTTGGTGATAGTAAATTATTACAGTAGCGCCAAGCGACTGCGCAATAAATAATAGTACGACCATGAGCCGTTTTCTTTTTGTGGTCTATCTACAACTTCAATGAGCTCAAATGTACAAATTCCACTTATGATATAATTTGACAGAAAACAACAAAAAAGAAATTGCAGTTATTTCTTACACTGCAAAACTAGATATATATATATATCGTCCCATGGATATAGTAATTTTAATAAAATATACTAATCAAAATTTTCTCTATTCAAATCTAAAAGCCAAATAAAATTGTAGTATTTGTTTGTCAAAAAAAATATTTATTGGTCTTATCCAAAAACTTTGTCACATATATGAAAATACCTTGATTTGTTAGAAATCGTTATTTTAAAATGAATGTTACAAAATTGAATTCAAGCAGTAGATGAAGGCATTGTTATCTTAAAATGATGGGTTGTTAAATGTTATAAATTGTGTGGTGGTTGTGAAAATCTGTATATATGAGTGGCCAAAAGCATAAAGCGCATGATATAAAGATTAAGTACGTGGAAAAAATCCCCCCCAAAAAATGGAAAAAAAAAAAATTGTTTGTGTGAAGTACTTAAGCAAAACATCAATGAAATCGGCATGCTCTTAACTACTTCACCAATTTTTATATATTTTCAGCAACATTTTGCATGCACGTTTCTCCTCCGTTTTAGATTCTTTGTTCAATATATTTCTTTATTTTATTTCTTCCAGCAACACAACAAACAATAATAATAATCATCAAAATTAACTTCAAATAACAAATAATTGAAGAAAATATATTTAGTCAACATGCATTTTCTCGTTAGTCACCTACCCGACCAGTACTGTTGTTGCGTAATGCTTGAGGAGGAGACTCTGTTTTCTCGTTTTTGTATTGGGCGGCAAAGTTTTCAAAAGTCGTTGATTTGAACCAATGCATTTTGTTTTTATGGTTTTAACATTTGCTTTGAATGACTAGTTGGTCAAACGGTTTATCTGTGTCAGTGTGTGTTAATGATAGTATTGTGTTATAATTACTGTTAAGTTCAATGTTTTGGTTGATGTCACAAGTCGTGTTCCATTGGCATTTGGCAGTATTGATAACCAATCTTCAAAATGGTAACGTTTATTTTGTTTCCTCTGGTCATTAACTAAGTACTCGACCGACTCAAATAGGGTTTAACTACTCATTTATAATTGAAAAATAGGAATGAACCCCGTGCAGTACGATCGATATGGATTATTTGCAATTGTAAATTCGTTTGTCTCGTTTGTAATTATTGTAAATTTGTAAATAATGACAATAGCCAAAGCGGTAGTAATATAGTATTCATAAGTAGGAAGAATCAAAACCGAGACAGTCCAAAACAAATGCCAAAAAAAGAAAACACATTAAAGAGGTATGGATCTACGTGATTAATATAAATTAATAATATTCGTTACGTGTACGCGTAGACGTAAACGTACGAGCCATTTTGTTTTTATTTTTAAGGATGATGTTATCCACTTCTATGATTCGATAACCTTAAAGATCCAGTTAATGTGTTATGTGGCTATCTCGGTATGTCTCCGTCAACATTAAGATTTTAGGTTTTGTCGCGTCTAAATGACGAACGAAACCATATAAGCAAATCAACGTATGTATGCTTTTGACGTGATGATAATCTGATTTGAGTTTTTTTTTTTTTAATTATTATTATCAATTATCGATCATACAGTATTTTCTAATCATGATATATGTTTGAAATGTTTTCGACTGAATCTGGCAAAATAATGTTTTTAGAAAGTGGATTTTAAGAGTTTATACTGGCCTGTAAAGGCCTAACGTGGAAGAAACCTAAAAAGTGTAGAAAAAAGAGTAATGGCATTGGATAGTAATTACGAGGATTACAATGACTACTAGGAGAGAAAGTCAACAAAAAATTGGAAAGTTGGGTAAAACGAAACCTGACAATAGAGAGGCAGACTCACACGAGGACGTAAGTTTCAAAGCAAATCACCAAAACAAGTTTTTAAGTTTATGCTTTTATGCATCACCTCTTCCAGTTCACATTTCTCTATGCCTTCATCAATTTCATTTACTCTTATGTCTGCAGAGTCATTTATTGTTTGACTTTTGCTTCTTCCATTCCTGTACACGTCGATACTTTTGCTTACTCATATATTGATAATTCATAAATATGGCCATCAGGCTAGACCGATTAAGATTTCGAATGGTTATCACGAAGCATGCATGGATTGCGTGTGGTTTATAGAATATGGTACAAAGTTTGTAATTTAAAATAAACTGACAACTGTTAAGTGTCGAGATTTGTCGACGTGTATAAGGGATAGGAAACAAATAATGATAAACATCATTTTTTCCGAATCAAACAAGATTTGCAGTACAATGGAAGATTTAATGATGTTTACTATGATTGTCGACAAATGCGATATGTTAATACTATTTTTGATGTTGACACATCGATATGTTTGGTAATTTATCTAATCTAAAATTATCATCTTCCTCCTTATCTATTACAACATCTCCAATAGTTCTCTATAATAGAGGAATTTTATAATAGAAGTGAATTTAAGAAGTTTTATTTCTATGGTCCTCTATTTTTACTTCTAAAATAGAGATTGCTATTTTTTTCATTTATTTATAGAAGAACCCTATTTTTTTTACAAATGTTCCTCTATAAATAGAAGAAAAAATAGCAATCTCTATTTTAGAAGTGAGAATAGAGGACCATTGGAGTAAAACCCACCTCTATTATAGAGAAAAAATAGGGAAAACCATGGGAGATGGTTTTAAGTTTGGTTCAATTATAATTAGCGAAAGTAACGAGACCTGTATGATGTATATATAGGTAAGGTTGGACTTGGACTAATTGTATCTATTGTGATTTTGGACTGTACTTGTATTGCATGTTATATACTATGATCATGACATAATTAGTGGCTTGTCTCAATTTATTCGTAAATGTCATTTATGTTGGTTATAATCAAATTCCTGTACGGCTGTACCGAAAAAACTTGGATTAGTAATTTAGTTGATGACAAAAGAAAAATAATAATACCAAGTTTGTTAATTTCTAAAGAACATGTATTCTTTTCCTAAAGTATTTCCAAGGTCAAGACATTTACAGTTTCATTTACAAATACAAACAAAAAAACAAACGTAGAGATTTGTAATCTTCTCAAACATCACAACAGCAAAATAGGTTTACGATAAATTTTGTTAAAAATTGTTTGGACGATTATTTATTTATTTATTATTTTTTTAATGTGTCATAAGAAAATAAAAAAATAACTATTAATTATGTCACCTCTGAGACTTATCAAATTTGCACCACCCATAATTATAGGCATCAACATATGTTATTTTTCAACAAAATCAATAAATCATAACTTAAAAAGGAAAAAACACTACATTTTGAAAAGTAAGCAAATTTGTACGTAAAAAACCAAAAAAAGAAGGGCCGGTCACCAACTGCATAACCTAACTTGTAAAAGCTCTTCTATATCTTTGGAGTTGGCAGAAAACAAAAGTGCAACCTTTGAAACTTGGGGTTGAAGGGGGAATCAAATTAAAACATATATACGCGTTTAATACTGAGCAATCGTGTTCACATATAATGTTATGTTCTTGAAGACATTTGGTTATAGATTCGGGATATTATCGTATACTGATCAATGTATATATAAGTTTTATATCCTTCGATTAGGTTTACTGTAATCCACTATGAAAGCAGATAATATGAATAATGGTTGACTAAGACTGCATGCGTTTTGACCTTTTATTGATAAAAGTATTATATGTGGGGGTAAAACATGACATTTTTTCTTCTTCTTAATTAAGGATAGTGGCAAAAACTTGTTTCTTTTTGGATTTCTTTTCTAACGTATATCTCTCGAATGATTGTAGTGTAATGGATTAGTATGGTTGAATCAAGTTTCTTTCTTTTTCTATATATAAAAGCGTTATAAGATAAATAATTACATAACTGAATTTTCCAATCTACTACCTCTCTATAGACTATAGATAGGAAGTCAAAACATTAAACTCTTTTAGTTTGTGAAAGAAAAAAAATAAAAAATTTCTTACACACATTATATTAAACTAAATAATTGATCCTAATTTTAGTAAAATATGGGACTCTCTAGACTCTTTGAGGTTTCACGTTTTTGTGTGTGTGGCCTTTAGCAATTGCTTTTTTTGGTAACACGATGCAGCATTGATCTCCCCTAGAGGCTCCAAGTGGACCTGAGAAAGCAACATTCAACAGTTTTAGTAAAGAGGCCAACTTCCATCATACACATCATAATATAATACTGCAACGTAGTTGATAATCAATAATAGCCTTGAACTATACGATACTTTATCATCTATACTATGCGTATAGGGTAATGTATTGTTTCATTCTTTATGTGACATCTTGAATTCATGTATGCAAATAGGTTTAGTGATCAACCATAACTTCTTGGGAACAAACACACACACACATTCTAATTTAAAATTTTACATAAAGAAAAAACCATAAACGTTGTGGCATACAGTTAATGCGAGGTGTGTGGGTTAACCAAAATATAAAAAAGTAAAAAAAAAACAAAAACAAAGGGTCAACCTTCACACCACCTTTGCACTCGCCTATCATGTCATCATCACTGACTATATAAATCTCCTATGCAGCCTCTTTGTTTTCTACAACACATTAACTCTTCTATTTCTCTCTCTCTCTCTCTCTCTCTCTCTCTCTCTCTCTCTCTCTTTCTCTAAGCCATAGCTATGGTTTTACCAGAGGTTCTAGTGATCCTAGCAGAATGGGTTCTTTACCGTCTTCTTGCTAATTCATGTTACAGAGCTGCAAGAAAGCTAAGAGGCTACGGTTTCCAATTGAAAAATCTCCTAAACCTCTCCAAAGCACAAGCGCACCACAGCAATTCTCATCATCAACAACAACAACAATACCAGTACCTCCAAGAGTCTCTAAACCCTCTCTTCCCAAGCGTTACAAAGTACCAAGAGCTCGAAGACAAAAACAGAGCAAGCTCTGTTTCTTCTGATCATCGTGATACCTTTGTCTGCGACATCGATGGTGTTTTATTAAGACAACACTCGAGTAAACACTTCCACACGTTCTTTCCTTACTTTATGCTCGTAGCCTTCGAAGGAGGATCAATCATCAGAGCGATCCTTCTCTTGCTCTCTTGTTCTTTCCTCTGGGCTCTGCAACAAGAGACCAAACTCAAAGTTCTCTTTTTCATAACCTTCTCTGGTCTTAGAGTCAAAGACATGGACAACGTTTCTAGGTCGGTTCTACCCAAGTTCTTCCTCGAGAACTTGAATCTCCAGGTTTACGACATTTGGGCTCGAACTGACTACTCTAAAGTTGTGTTCACGAGCTTGCCGCAAGTGATTGTGGAGAGGTTCCTTAGAGAACACCTCAACGCTAATGATGTGATTGGGACTAAACTGCAAGAAATAGAAGTCATGGGGAGGAGATTTTACACCGGCTTAGCTTCAGGGTCTGGCTTCGTGGTGAAACATAAAGCTGCTAAAGACTACTTCCTTGATAACAAGAAGAAGAAGCCAACACTTGGAATTGGAAGCTCTTCAAGCCCACATGATCACATCTTCATCTCCATTTGCAAAGTAATTCTCTTTCCCTACCCTTTTTAACAAAAATAGATTTAAGGTTAATTTTGTTTAAACTCCCAAAAAATCACACCTTTTTTCGTAATTTCCCACAATAACACGTCTTCATTTCTATTTGCTAAGTACCTTCATTTTTTTTTCCATTTTCGTTACTTTCTAAATTCAAAAAACTAGATTAATGTCACTAAATAAGAATTTTGTGATTCTCCCATAGGAAGCTTATCTTTGGAATGAAGAAGAGTCCATGAACAAGAACAACACATTGCCTAGAGAAAGATACCCAAAGCCATTAATATTCCACGACGGGAGATTGGCTTTCTTGCCAACACCGTTAGCTACACTAGCTATGTTCGTATGGCTGCCTATCGGATTCTTCCTCGCTGTCTTCAGGATCTCCGTAGGAGTCTTGTTTCCTTACCACGTAGCCAATTTCTTGGCTTCTTTGTCCGGTGTAAGGATCACTTTCAAGACCCATAATTTTGAACAACGGCCCTCCGGAGAAAGGTAGAAGTGGTGTCTTGTATGTATGCAACCATAGGACCCTCCTTGACCCAGTTTTTCTCACCACTTCACTTGGCAAGCCCTTGACCGCGGTTACTTATAGCCTAAGCAAGTTCTCAGAGCTCATAGCGCCTCTCAAGACGGTTAGCCTTAAAAGAGACAGGAAGAAAGACGGTGAGGCAATGCAGAGACTACTAAGCAAAGGAGATCTAGTGGTTTGTCCCGAAGGAACCACTTGTAGAGAGCCTTATCTATTAAGATTCAGTCCTTTGTTCGCTGAGCTAACCGAAGACATTGTTCCCGTGGCTGTGAATGCTCGAGTAAGCATGTTCTATGGGACAACAGCGAGCGGGCTCAAGTGTTTAGACCCAATCGTTTTCCTCATGAACCCTAGGCCGGTTTATTGTCTCGAGGTTCTGAAGAAGTTGCCAAAAGAGATGACTTGTGCTGGAGGTAAGTCAAGCTTTGAAGTTGCGAATTTCATACAGGGAGAACTTGCTAGGGTTTTGGGATTTGAATGCACCAATCTTACAAGGAAGGATAAGTATTTGGTTCTTGCTGGAAATGAAGGCATTGTGAGATAATAATCCGAATTTTCATTAGGGTTTGTTTTTTTTTTTTGTGAAACAAGTTAAATATTATTCAGGACTTAGATGTTTTATTCTCAATGGTTGATTCGTTTGGCATCGTTTCTATTTTGTAGTATCTCGTGATATAATATTGGAAATGTTTGCTTTATAAAATTTCGTTTCTGGATTCGTGTAGTCCACATAAAATCTCAACCTGTTGCTTTAACGCCATAAATTTCATTACTAGAACGAATGAAATGATTTAATAGTTAGTTGAAATCAATATTAAATGTAAACATGCAATAATAGTATATTCTTTAGGTCAGGAAGATATGTCATGAATGTTCATGCCCCTAAGTTTATATATATCACACATTCACACATCAAAATATTCATTGTCCCATATCACACAACATTAACGTGAACGCCCATATTAATTTCATATCACATCAAAATTTAAATGTATCACTTTCGAAGACATTAATATTCACACCAAGGAGAAAAGGACTACATTTAATTAACTGTTCACACAAAGAATGGTTTCATTTCTTTGGTTCACATCGCTGGTTTCGCTTCACTGAAACTGAAGTGAAGATCTTGATATGAAACTTAAGTAATGCTTGAAGCACTAATTGAAGTTTGCCTCTTTGCAAATGATATATGCGATTCTACACAAGCAAAGCAAAACTTAATGGACTAAGTAATGCTGCAGTGATTAGAAGTAACACTTAGTTAGTGAATATTGATGTTTTGAATACATTACCTTTGCCTCACATGACGAATCTCCTCAAGAATTTCTGCAGTCTGCTGAACCTTTAGATTCTTGGGTTTATCTTCACGATTAAGCACCAAGGATGCAACATTTACAACAGTGACTAGTTCAGCTTCAATTCTGCTAAGCTTCTGGTCTATATTTTCCAAGAAAGATTCATAAGAAGACACTCCTTTAAGGATGCCACCAGTTGAAACATCTTCCAGTACATGATTATCGGTATCGAGAAGTTCTTGGAAATCCTCAAAATTCCTTTCAATAAGTTCACTCTCATCAGAATCCAAGTGGGGCTGGTCATTTTCGTGCCCGTCTTCAGTCGATTTGGGCTTTGGCGATACAATGTGGATTCCACCTGAACTGTTCTCTCCATCCTCTTCGAGATCCAAAGATATATTCCCTATCAGCTGTGTTTCCTTGACAGATATTGCCTGAAACCAAAACCAAGCTAGATAGATTTCTCAGACAATTGAAAACAAAAGAACAACCAAAACTATAACACACTTTCTAATTTCGAGATTCGTTCAGTCTTTCTCAAACAAGTTTATAATACACTAGTGGACTAGGACTGGTGAGACAACAAGTAAGCTCTCGTTTGCTTGTTTCTTTCTACCTCGTGAAGTTTAGAAGAAAGCGTGTCGAGCAACTCAATACGAGCTTTGGCCTTGTCCAAAGCATGCATAACTTTTTTCTTCTGAAGAAGCAAGTCTCTGGCATCATCCTCTTTCCCTGTTTGAACATTCACAGCTGCTTGTTTCCGTAGATTCTCAGCAGCCTCAGATAATCTCAGAAGTCTCAACCTATTACTGTTTGCTGGACCAACAACAACAACAGCAAAAAATTCAAAATTGACATCAATCATTGAATTAACAATGCTAAAACCCACATCCCCATCTTTCAACACTCTTCTTAAGAAATTCACATCTTTCATTCTAAATTCCCAAAACGGCAAAAGAGTAGAGATGATTCACTCTTAACTCATCTCCAATCAAAACGAAGAAGATTAGCAAATAAAGACTCGACCTTTGGCACGAGTGGACTCTGCCTCTGCGTGAAGCCGATCGAGCTGGGAGCGAAGAAGGTCCGAATTGGCGGCAGCGGAGAAGCACCTCGGACTCGTCGGAATCCGCCGAAACCGAGCAACCACCACCGGAGCCCCGCCGATGCTCGTCGTCGTCACCATCTTACAAAAGCAGAACCACACCGGCGCTTGGATTTGGAGAATTGTAATAATAAACAGTTAGTTCTATTGTAAACCCGGTTAGTTCCACAAACCGAAATTGAATCTAAACCGGTCACACAGACTTTTCCAGCTTTGACGTCTCCGTCCAATTTTGATTTAATTAGACACTTCAAAATCTGAGCTTTCAGATTATTCCATTCCTATAGATCGAGAGAACGTGGTGGGGAATTGCTTTGTGTAGGAGTTTACCGGGTAAAATTTTGAAACTTGGATCGGGTGTTCCCAGATTCTTACTGGTAAGGAATCGATCAGATATGAACTGGGTTCAACGCAAAATCTACCTTTACAATGTCACCTTCGGCCTCTACATGCTTGATTGGTGGGAACGATATCTCTTCAGTATCCTTTTTTAATCGTTTCTCTCTCTCTCTCTCTCTCTCTCTCTCTCTGTCTTTCTCATTACTGCTTGATTCGTTTATCTTTAATCGATCTGGTCTTCTGATTGAATATGCAAAGTTTTCATCTTTTACTTCGTTGGTGATTTTATTTGGTGGCACTGAATTCTCTTCTCTTTGTGTTGTCGTCTAAAGCAATGTGGCCCTGTTCAGTCTTAGAATTTTGTTTTGATGTTAAGATTTTGGTAGTTTACAATCTGCTTGCATCTTCTTTGCCATTCCTCAACTTATTTATTCTTCAGATTCTTTGGTGGTAGTCTTGATGTGGTTCGTTATATACAACGGTACACGCTACTTTTCGGAGCTCTACCAGAGGTAAAAAAGACACCTTTATAGGTTGTTTAAGTTTGTGACACCTTTAGGTTGTTAAGTTTTCTCTGGTACTAACTAATCTTACTATTCTCGTAACACTTTTTGGTATAAACATACATACCTATATCTATGTCTCTTTGCGAGTTTGGTCTTATTCTTATATTAGTGGACCTCTGAGGAATTAGTGTAACGATACTATATGCTTTGTGATTACGTAGTTAATGTTTTCCTAAGATTTTTGCATTTTCTTAAACATTATCTTACCATCTCTTGTGCATTTTTAGTTGGGTAGAGATAGCTACGTCAGACCATCTGCTTAATCCTCCCCATAAGTTGTGGAAATTGGAGATAGAGAACGTCTATAGTTTGCCTCATGAGTTGACTGCTGCTTGCGATTTGAATCTTTCTTAGGCTGCTTTGAGAAGCATTTTGAAGCTCTACTCTAATAATATTCTATTTGCACTCGCGCAGCATAACTTACATTTTTTTATCTTCGCATTGCAGGCATTTGACATGAAAACAGGTCTAATTATTTCTCGCACGGTAGAGCATGAAAAGCCTGGAACCTCCCCAAAGGCATGCTACTTGGTTTCAATTTCTGAGATATATATACCAACTAAAACCTCCTTTTCCAGCGTCACCTCTGATTTTGTCAATTTTCCTCCAAAGGCACTAGGACTATTCATCGTATGTCTCTGTATCATTTGTTTGTTCCCATGTTTTCGAAATCAACAGAGCTTATTTATAGACACATAAGATCGCAAGTCTTTCTGTTGTATTTCCAAATCACTTTGATAAATGACCTCAAAGCAATACTACATTATTGGTTTCTTGGTGTCCTATGACCCAGTGAATACTATTACAACATTACAGAATGTTCTTCATCCTTTCGATTACAAATATAGTACATAGTTGCAGGCTACTTGCGCATTACAACATATAACAGAGCATAATTTTAAGAGGAAAACTCTTTTCTAAACATATTAAAACGAATTTAGGAAGAATCAGTAACCCAATCCTTTGGCAGTGAAGACTCGAAGATCTGAAACAGTAGGGCATGATCTCTCTTGTCTGGTTTTCTTGAACCAAATCCTTGACGCAGACCATGTTCAACAGCTTCCCTTCCTTCTTCCGCGATTCTTTTCCTAATAGCTACCAAAGAACTTTGCTTCTCCGAAGCTGCTTCGTCCTTGACATCATCTTCAGTAATCTCTTCTCCACCATCTTTCTCTGGCCTTCCCCACCATTTGTTTGATACAGTTGTTAAACCGCCTGATGGGAATCCAGATTTGAACTCGTCTAAAGCTGCCATTGTCTTAGTCAAATTAGCGTTAGCCCACACATTGGACTTCCCCCCACTCTTGTTTCCACCATGCTGCATCTTCGTCCTCGGTTATGGATGATGTTAGAAACCACTGTAATCAAGAGAAACATGAATCAAAGGGAAAGAAAAAGGATACTAGTAAGCACCACTGTTCACCATTAGCTAATCTGGGGAACAAGACTTAAATGTGATCAAGAAGAAGACTTAAATGTGATCTTGAACAAAACCGCATAGAGAAAAGGTTTGCAATCTCAAAAAGCACCAAGACACATTACAGTAACGCTGCTACTCTTATGAACAAGACCCCAGAAGCTTCTAGAATCAAACATCGAGACTCAACTCAACTCAATTCAACTCAACACTTCCCGAAATCAATATGTAAGGCACCAGATCTGAAATCAGACAATAGTTCCCTAAACGACTCAAACGTTTGTTGGGTTTCAGAAAAGGCCAGAGCTTTCCCAATTTTCATACCCAAAGATTGCATTAAAACCCTAATTTCCATACGACTTTTTGCATCCAAGATCACCACCTACCTAAAACGTGAGCTTTGCTTAACACGAAGTATCTATCAAAGTACGAAACATTCGCTAGAGATGATGGAGGCACCGCATACGTACACATACCAAGAAAGGAGGAGGTTTCCTTGGAGATTCGTTTCGTCTAATCTACGGATTTCCTCTACCGAATGTTTTTTTGTTTGTACTTTCTCTCAGGCGCTCTCTTTAATAGTTTGGCTTTGACTGTATGTAGATGTTTTTAGAACAGAGACAAGGTTTAAAGTGTAATTTTGCATTTAACTCTGATACATCCTTTTGGAAAAAGACAAGAAGCAGACAAATTAATGGTTAAAAGCTTTTCGAATTATGTCCAAAGGAATTGTGTATACATCATCTACTTGAACAAATGGCCTAGGCTGAACAACAACATTTACTACGAGTGTGAGGTCTTAATCTCAGGTGGTCTAAACATCTTTTTCTATGATCTCAGAGACAATTAATTAAACAGCAATAACAGATGAAAAAGAATGAAGATGAAAGAGAAAAAATGGAGAAGGAGAAGAAGAGAGCGGTTAAGCCACTACTTGGTGGAAGGTGTCTCTTTGTCTTTCTTTCCGGCAAGAATCATAGAGATCTGCAGACCGCGACTGAAGGCTTGATTAAACAACAATCTGGTCTGGAACTCAGACACAAATGGGAACCACGACAAGACCGCAATGGGTGTGAATATCAGAAGCCCCATTATGTACTCGTAAGCTCTCCCTAGCTCTTTAACCGAGTCCCAGAATCCTAACCCTTTGAACACGCTGCGCAGCGCTTGCCCGATCTTCAAAAACATTGCAACGGATTAACAAACTTATCCTTCTACTGAAAGACGGATTAATTTTTGGGCAGCTAAGAAATATGTGTGGACTTACAAGAAGAAGAGCCCAACCAGTAGGCAAGAAAGCGAGGATGGAAGCAAAGAGATCTGCGATCGTGAGGCCGCAAACTACAAATAATACAGTCATGACTGACAAGAAACCAAGGAAGAGAAGCGCCTTGAGAATCCTGAACATAACCTGAAAATCTGTACCAAATTTCCGTCTACCCATTGATACCATCTGTCAAATGGT
>NC_025698.1:2693646-2699967 GCF_000633955.1 Camelina sativa | reverse complement strand
CGGAACCCTTTTTCTAGGCCAATTTCCATAACCATTGGTAGAACCATCAAAAAACCTAGCTGAAAAACAGATTGGGCTGCTAATGCCTCCTCGAGGGCTTTGGACTGATGTACAGTTGCACTTTGCAGGATCTCCTTTTCCAATCCGCTCAAAACCAGATAAAGACGCCCATAGAGAAACACATATACCGTGAGCACCGTTATCTGAAACATAAAAGATATGTTTTTTACTTTTCTGAAAAGTCCAAGATTCCTACCATAAGTGTACGGCAGTGTTACAAGAGGAAATAGCNAATCTGTACCAAATTTCCGTCTACCCATTGATACCATCTGTCAAATGGTCAAACAACACAATCATCAATGTGGAAGAAACAGATAAACCATTTGTTTTAAAACCATCGAACAGACTTGGCTGATTTGGAAGTGGGTGAAAAAGCTCAAAAAGATTTGTTTTCGAGCATTACCTTTAACACAAGAAGAACGGCCAGCAAGACAGCCCAAGAGAGTCCATAAACCTTAAAAGAAGAAAGGTGCAAAGTGGTTGGGGCTTTTCAAAGAGGGAGGTATCAAAGCTTATGCGAAAAAAAAGAAGAGAAAATACTATACCAGAAATGTTGTGTGCCGGTGAGCGATGTTGAGATGGTAGACAATTCCATACTGGTAAAGGAGGAAACGCAGTGCGAGAAGTATCTCGAGAACCCTTCCTCTTAAGTTTGTGTGCTTGAGGTGTTCTTGCTCTGTATCCCACCATGATTCCCAACTTTTGTCAAGAACTATTCCAATTCCACCGCGGTTTCCCATCCATCGTTTCCAGTCAGTCCAATCGTCCACCGTCTTTTGCCACTCAAACCCAGATGGGTTGAATATAAATGGCGCAAACAACCAAGAAGTCACCAGGAACCACATTGAAAATGTGATGTAAATGTAAAGACTTGAGCTACGGTACGAACTTCCATAAACTTGATACACAATTAGTAGTATGACTAACTCCAGTCCCTTAACAAAGTGGCTTCGCGAGTATAACCTATAGTTTTCCGCAAATTTAGCATGGAAAACAACAAACCCTCGACCAGTTGCTCGGTACTTAGAGCCTCCGTGCAAAATCGTCCTTCCAAAGTAATGCGCTTTTGTTCCCAGCTGAAACGTGAAGAAAACAGAGGCAAGCTGAAGCTGCATTATAATGAAATCACCCAAGGCTGTTCGGAACCCTTTTTCTAGGCCAATTTCCATAACCATTGGTAGAACCATCAAAAAACCTAGCTGAAAAACAGATTGGGCTGCTAATGCCTCCTCGAGGGCTTTGGACTGATGTACAGTTGCACTTTGCAGGATCTCCTTTTCCAATCCGCTCAAAACCAGATAAAGACGCCCATAGAGGAACACATATACCGTGAGCACCGTTATCTGAAACAGAAAAGATATGTTTTTTACTTTTCTGAAAAGTCCAAGATTAGTGTAGGGCAGTGTTACAAGAGGAAATAGCCATTTGAATGAGGTATTAGGCATACCATGCTACTGAAATAGAAACCAACTGTGGTGAAGTAGAATGAGAGCATCCTGTAAAAATCAAAGCGGCGTCCAAGTCGGTAAACGTCACGACTTAGTGTTTGTTCTCCATTTCCATTCGCAACTTTGGCTTCAAAAAACGAAATCTGATTCATCCCTACATCACGCCCTTTCCCTGCTTGAATATACTCGTGATGTGTGATGTAACCCCCACGAAGAGTTGAATTGTACCCTGGATGTTTACCATAATTAGCCATTACAAATATACAAGAAATAATGTTTGTCAAGAACGTTCTGTACCTGCAAAGATATCTTCGCTTAAGTTTATTATCTTTGAAGCCTTGCTAATGCCTCCCCTCGTGATGTGGAAGATTCTATCAAATATATCAGGATGGCCGTAATGGAAACGCACCCTGTAAAAGAATCGTGAGTAAGTTTCCAAAAATTTCAAGCTAGTCTTCTTTCCAGAAGAAAAAGATTCTAACTCTAAGATAATCTATTAGGTTTGATAATGCAGGGACTGCTACTTTAAAGTCAGATTTGAAGCTACAAATAGGAAGAATATATTCCCTAGCTATATTTAAAGTCAGATTTGAAGCTACAAAGAATAGGAAGAATACCTCAGAGGATTTGCTAGAACACGTTGACCAATGGTTACAAAACTTGTTTCTTGATTCGACATGAACCAAGCTAGGGATGAAACACTGCAGGGTCAGAAAGAAGTCAGACGAGAAAGACATAGAATATTCAATACTTTAGTGCCAAAATTAGGAGACATGTGCATTAAAATCAAGAACAGAAGAATCTCACACCTTCCGGTAAATATGTGTTCACGAATACCCAAAATTGTAGGATTTCTCTTGCCACGTCGACCTTCATCAAATTCCTGTAGCACATTTCTCATTTTGAAAGACTCTTCAAAGTAGTTGTCCTGAAATGGAAACAGGAATGAGAATATATTTGGAATCAACAATATAGTTCAGGGTTAGAGAGACGAAACCTACCTGATTCATGTCTATGGTCTGGAGTGCTTCGCCGCGAGTGAAAATGATGGCATGATTTTGATTCTCCGGTTTTCCTTCGCCAATTTCAGTGGGAGGGCCGGGAAGTTTGATACGATATATTTCCTATAAAACCAAGAACAAAGTTCAGGACACAAAGTTCAGGACACTATATCTGAGTCCTACGTGGGACTGGCAATAAATAAGTATTTATAAATTTGATAAGTTTTTCGTTGCGATCTAAAACCAGGTAAGCAAGGACGTGGACTATATATATATATGAACTTGTGAATATAAATTGCCTTTGCATACCTCATCTAATTTGTCACATCCTTTGAGCAACACAGAGTAGAATACTTTTTGTGATTTTCCATTAACTGTCTCCTCCCTTTCATCTATATAGGCAACACGCAAGGACGGATACCTAACCATAATATGTATGATTAAAACTAAGCTAGAAGAATAAGTATGAATTTTTTATTTCAAAGAGGAGAACTTTCTTACTTTAGCATGAGCTGTAAAATGTTATTGTAACAACTCCGGTCCCGGCTTTCACTTGACTTTTTCTGGTTCCCATAGACCTGACATGACACGACATATGTGAATTTTAAATCTGCAAGAGCTCGTGCACGGTCACTAAAAGCCTTTTGATCATCTTCATTTGATTCTGAGGGAATATAGCCACCATTGGTAGCTGCAAGATGAAAACATAGTTCATAAACAAAGTTTCGTCGCAAGCAAGATTAACTTTACAAAAAGTTATTTGGAAGATACTTGGGCAGATAAGGCCAGACCACAAAATCTATAAGGTTAAAACATTCAAATTTTGAAAATGGATAGCAAGTACAAACCATTTTCTCCAGTGTATTCCTGGAAACACTGAAGTTCGAGAGCCACTCTGTAGTACATCATTCCCCTAACTAGAAATAATAAGGAATATTAGGGGCTCAAAGCGAATACAACATATTGTTGAAGGAAATCCTACAGCGTTCTGATAGTATACCTGTCCTTGAAAGGGTCTGGCCTCTATAAGATACCCATTGGCGGAGTTGCTCTGCCTTGTCTTTCTCAGATAAATTCCGTTTCACATCATTTATACGTTCACAATAATTTGACCATTCCTCTGTTATGCAGTAATTTTCATTCAGTAAACTTTAACTTTGTTGTAAACACGCACAAAAGCACCAGATAGAAGCTTACCAGGATATATCCTCTGGAGGTAAAACAAAATAGTTATTCCATCTTCGTTTTCCTTGTTCAGTTCGTCCTCCGAGTAGAGAACATCCTCTTTGTAGTAAGGAGTTAAGACACTACACATAAATTTTGGAAATCAATTGTAACTTGCTTTCAAGTAGTATTCTCCATAAACCAACAGAGANCTTGACTTTTTCTGGTTCCCATAGACCTGACATGACACGACATATGTGAATTTTAAATCTGCAAGAGCTCGTGCACGGTCACTAAAAGCCTTTTGATCATCTTCATTTGATTCTGAGGGAATATAGCCACCATTGGTAGCTGCAAGATGAAAACATAGTTCATAAACAAAGTTTCGTCGCAAGCAAGATTAACTTTACAAAAAGTTATTTGGAAGATACTTGGGCAGATAAGGCCAGACCACAAAATCTATAAGGTTAAAACATTCAAATTTTGAAAATGGATAGCAAGTACAAACCATTTTCTCCAGTGTATTCCTGGAAACACTGAAGTTCGAGAGCCACTCTGTAGTACATCATTCCCCTAACTAGAAATAATAAGGAATATTAGGGGCTCAAAGCGAATACAACATATTGTTGAAGAAAATCCTACAGCGTTCTGATAGTATACCTGTCCTTGAAAGGGTCTGGCCTCTATAAGATACCCATTGGCGGAGTTGCTCTGCCTTGTCTTTCTCAGATAAATTCCGTTTCACATCATTTATACGTTCACAATAATTTGACCATTCCTCTGTTATGCAGTAATTTTCATTCAGTAAACTTTAACTTTGTTATCAACACGCACAAAAGCACCAGATAGAAGCTTACCAGGATATATCCTCTGGAGGTAAAACAAAATAGTTATTCCATCTTCGTTTTCCTTGTTCAGTTCGTCCTCCGAGTAGAGAACATCCTCTTTGTAGTAAGGAGTTAAGACACTACACATAAATTTTGGAAATCAGTTGTTACTTGCTTTCAAGTTCATCTCAAATTAGTATTCTCCAAAAACCAACAGAGAGACAAACTTGGATCATGTCTCGGACCATTCTAACTTTCATTTATCAAAGCTGTGAGAGTCAATAGTATTTTTCACCGGGTATTAAGCTAAAACATGTACCTAAAGGATAACATGTCACGAACTCGGGGAGCATCTGGCATATTCATGAATAAGGAATTTGCAAAGAATGTCATACGACGACGAGCTTCCAAACTTTGAGGGATATTTATTGCGGATTCTTTAACAGTCACAAGTAACAAAAGTCTTACAACCTACAAAATTAGAAAGAAAGAATGAGATCTAAAAGCAGAATATATGGCTGTTCAAATTAGACATAAAAAATCGACNATTCCTGGAAACACTGAAGTTCGAGAGCCACTCTGTAGTACATCATTCCCCTAACTAGAAATAATAAGGAATATTAGGGGCTCAAAGCGAATACAACATATTGTTGAAGAAAATCCTACAGCGTTCTGATAGTATACCTGTCCTTGAAAGGGTCTGGCCTCTATAAGATACCCATTGGCGGAGTTGCTCTGCCTTGTCTTTCTCAGATAAATTCCGTTTCACATCATTTATACGTTCACAATAATTTGACCATTCCTCTGTTATGCAGTAATTTTCATTCAGTAAACTTTAACTTTGTTATCAACACGCACAAAAGCACCAGATAGAAGCTTACCAGGATATATCCTCTGGAGGTAAAACAAAATAGTTATTCCATCTTCGTTTTCCTTGTTCAGTTCGTCCTCCGAGTAGAGAACATCCTCTTTGTAGTAAGGAGTTAAGACACTACACATAAATTTTGGAAATCAGTTGTTACTTGCTTTCAAGTTCATCTCAAATTAGTATTCTCCAAAAACCAACAGAGAGACAAACTTGGATCATGTCTCGGACCATTCTAACTTTCATTTATCAAAGCTGTGAGAGTCAATAGTATTTTTCACCGGGTATTAAGCTAAAACATGTACCTAAAGGATAACATGTCACGAACTCGGGGAGCATCTGGCATATTCATGAATAAGGAATTTGCAAAGAATGTCATACGACGACGAGCTTCCAAACTTTGAGGGATATTTATTGCGGATTCTTTAACAGTCACAAGTAACAAAAGTCTTACAACCTACAAAATTAGAAAGAAAGAATGAGATCTAAAAGCAGAATATATGGCTGTTCAAATTAGACATAAAAAATCGACTACCTTTTCCCTCCAAGATATGTTCTGAGTCAAACGAAGATCTATCTTTTCAAACCTTTGTTCTTTTTTGTCGCTTTCAATACCACCACTCTGTAAATGAGCCCTTTCAAGGATTCTACAGGTAGAATGACAAAGCATGTTTAGGGAATTTTTTTGGGCCTACGCATTTAAGGATTGTAGGAAACAAGGGAGAAGAAAAACAGAGGAGCTTTTCTTGCACAGAAAATGAGGCAATATTTTACATATGAACTATCAGGACAGGACTTACTCGTGACCATTAACCATAACATCCTGCGTGATGATTTCAATAATATCCTGGAGAACATTGATTATCTGAGACTTGTAAGTTTCATCTTCATCATAATCACTTAGCTGTAAACAGGACCAAAATTCATTTAGAGAGGGGAGTACTAAACACAAAGAA
>NC_025698.1:2678155-2691746 GCF_000633955.1 Camelina sativa | reverse complement strand
TATTTACCTTGCTAGCAAGCAAGAAAGGAGGCCATTGCACAACAGAAACATCTCCAGAAGACGAAGGTACAAGTAGCAAATCTCTATCCCTACACACCAAAGAAGCAAAGAACACGAGTATGTTTATGAAATGAACTTAGGGGGCAACTGATGAGTCTATATACTAGAGAAAAAAGTCCTCAAACCTATCGCTGATCAGATCTTCATCCCGCATAGTAAGTATGAACTTATTCCACATCTGTGAGAACCTTGCTATGTCCTTTTCGTCCACCGTTTCGTCCTGCATTACTCAAACATTACTATTTCACCCACAAAATGAAATTTATTGGCATACACGTCTTATCCCCATTAAATTTGTATGTGTGCGACTAATACCAGGTGCCTTCTCTTTGCATGACCTAGAGGCAACGGAGTAAGTTTAGTACAAAAAGCATTTGGAACAAATTTAAATCTGGACCGCAACATTCCAAGTGTCCGTATCTGCAGAATGATAAATGGAGGTTAAATAACTAAGAAAAAATATTACATAAGATTCTCATTTATAAACTTTTGCGTACTAATAAAAGCGCAACAGTTACCTCCCCGAGATGGCTGAAGGCTCCATAAATCCCACCAAATAGAGTAGAGAATATGGCATACCATATTTGCGTATCCATAAAATAAACCTGAACATCAATTAAACTTCAGGGTATTGGAAATATTCTTTTTTAAGTTATTCAATCAAGATTACTTACCAAGACAATCGGACCCCATATGGATATGATTACTCCAATGTTATGAGTGGCTGCATGAATATCATATACGTTAATATAATAAAAACAGTTAATAACAGTGCATGAGGATGCTATGAATAAAGGATCACTACCATTTGGAAAGAACTCGTGCCACTGGTAATTTACGACATGCATATCCCATATTAGCTTCGTTGGGTTGACAAGTGGTAATATCTGTCCAGGCATCAACAATAATAAGTAAATGTTAAAGTATAACTGCAACAAAAAGATGCTTATAGCAAAGATTTAGATCATAGTTATGGCTACCACCTGCCTAATAGACATCATAAAGTGAAGGATTAGAATGCTAAATGAGGGTATGGTTTATTGTAGACATGTAAATATGAGAGTCTACAATCATCAGCAGAAAAAAAGATTGAGTTATAAGTGTCAGCACAAGAAGCTAATTCACCTCCACATAATAGCTGAAGGCGAGCTTGCTAAGTAACAGCATGACCCAAAAGAATGTATACCTAAGACCATATGAATTGAGAAGAATTAATCATTTGGAAGCATAAACAAAGTTGTAACCAATATTATCGTACCATATCCAGTGTGCAGCAAGAAATTATTTGCAACAATAAAAACAAAGCATTCAGAAAAAGAACAGCAGCTTGCTAGTTTTCTCTCAGGAGAAAAAGGATTAAGATTAGAGAAGATAACTACAACGAATAACATCATTTTTTCTTACTTGAAAAGTGCAAACATTTCTTCATGCATGCCTCTGCCAACATACAATTTTGGCTGAGCCCACCACATGATAAATGTGACAATCCGCATGTTTGATCGCTCCATGATTCTCCGCAGAGGTGGAAGTAAGAAAAACACAGCAGCCAAAATATTTGGTAAGACATATAAGGCAATAGCATAGTCGTATAACGACTGATGAAGCCAACTCCCAACCCAGTTGCTGAAGAACTTTATTAGTCCAGTTGGATTCTGGACTGACTTCGAGTAAGTAATTGGCAACATGATGGCCCACATGGCTGCCATTAAAAATTTTGTGATGTACCGCATAATTTGGGAAAACTTTAGGCTCTTCCAAGCACCAAAACTAAGAATCAAATCCAGTGTCGCTGCATTTCATTAAAGAACAAATGGCTAAGCCAAAATGGTATAAACTTTAGCATATGGATAATGTCAAACTGAAACAGAATTAAAAGTTACCTTGTAGAAGATTAAGAAAAGCTGAAGTGATGAAGATGGTCAATACGTTTCTAAAGACATCCTCAGAAAAAATGGCAAGAATAGATCCTGACGGGTGCCATGCAACTATTATCATAGTCTGAAAAATCATAGAATTACTACACATATTTATGTAACAGAGCAGAAGTGGAAGTGAGAGTTCTAATCTGCAATCCTACCTGTAGAGACAATATAAGGAACATCCACATTCGGTCGAAACTTCGATAGAGGTTCCAAAACGTGCGAGCTTCAACAAAATTAGTTTTGGGTTTCCTTTTTCCATGAGTGACTTGGTCATGTCTCTGCAATTAATAAAAACTCATTGGTAATTTTCATACAGGATGAAAACAAAAGTATACTGGGTTCAACTAAATATGGATGATCGATGCAAGTAAGAATTTGAATATACAATAGGCTAGTCAATCTATCAAATGTTTCCAAGGTAATGAAAATGTCCCTATTAAAGATAAAGATTAAAACCATACTGCATAAAGTAGTAATAAACACACAAAATTAACACCTGATTCGGAAGTGGTGAGATCTCATCAGTGTGGATGAAAAAATCTGCCTTAAAGTTCATTGGCCATTTCAGCCTAAAACACCTCTTATCCCTGAAAATTTAAAATGAATGTGCTCACATAGCCACACTTGTCTAATATATATACATAACAGATCAAGCTAAGCTGACTCACCAAAAGTACTCATTCAGATCATCGTAGTTTCTCCATTTTGAATGGCTTGCCTTTCCCATTTTGTTTCTCCTGACTTCCTTTTCTCACAAAAGAAGCTGCTTTTCTTAGTAGATTGAAGCAATATGCAAGGAAAAAATACGGTACTGGTTCGGAAAGTTACGTACCTTACGTAAGACCTGGTAGATTGGTGTTATAACATTCCTTAAGAATGCTTCTTCGTCTGGTGCACCTGCCTCATATGTGTCCCCAGTTACCGGGTACACATTGCCAAACAGAATTCCATGGACTTCATTGGCCATCTACACAAGAAGATTTAAGAAAACAACATAGTTACTTAAATGTATGCCTACTGCACTAGAGATTCTTAGAAACATTTCGACATATTGGCCATAAAATCTTCCAAGAGAATAGTATGAGAATACATTGAAGGACTTCTCATTTAGGTAATCTCAGGTAGACATTAAAGATATGCAAGCATCATGACAAGATTCCACATCATTTTTGAATGTCTGATCATTACCAACTAAAATCATGTAAAATAGGTAGGCAATGTAAATACGCATTTTAGGTGTGTGCGTTGCTATTTGCTTGTCATCTAGAGAAATTTTTTATTCTTGGTTCCTTCAACCTATTCTAATCAAATTTCTGGTAAGGTCTGCAATTCAACTTCCTTAGTTTGTCTTCCTCAACTTACATACTCATTGATATGCTTTTTAAGCTTGACTTGTAACGGGATTTTGATTTCAAAGTTTATTTGAACTAAGAGAGAAGCATCATATAAACATACAACACGAAAGGAAGAACATTGAACTTATAGAACCTACGTTGTGGAAAATGTAGCAAAGGCATTCAGGCATGAAGCGGACATTTGATGCTTCACCCCATATGAGAAGATACAAGCCAATGTATAGAAGGCTCAACTGTTGTTCATCGCAACCTGGAGGGAACCTGCAAATAAGAAAACCATCCACCAGTGGCCATAAATTTTAGAGTAGGAGAGATGTAAGGGAAATAATGATTGAAATCCCAGAAACGCTAGTAAGTTGATGAATGAAAGTGAAGATTATTTACAATACCTCAGATAAGATTCACACCGCAAATACTTGCACCACGATCTATAATTCTTGAAATACTTTTCCATCAACTTCCTCACGGTGCTAGGCTTCAACTAGATTTTCCTTTAAGTTAGTAAACTGTACGCAATCTCTTTCAGAAAAGGAAGTTTTAAGGTCGCCCACAGAGTTCTGAAATTTACCTCGACATAATTCTCGAGATCCCTCTTTCTCACATCAATGTTGGCAAGTAGCAGTATGAGATGCTCCCTCTGATTAGCTACATTTCCTCGCTTTCATCATGAATGATATGAAAACTAATCATGAGACATGTCATGGAATACAAACTTAAAGACAAAAAGAGCAAAGAATGAAACTTGAAAGTTACCTGAAAACCAAAAACCAAAGCAAGCCACTCGAGAATATCATTAAAAGATCTGCCACTTTCTCTATCCACTTCATCCAGGTTGGTCGAGCCTGAATGAAATCTTGGCCGAGGAAGATTTTCCACATTACAGACAGCCAGAATTGCGGCCTTAATCTAAATTTTAATGGAAAAAAAAACATCAGTGAGAGATCAAAATGATGAACAAGTTAAGTAAGCAAAATTTGCACATGCAACCTCAGGAAGTTCCATCACTGCGGTTTTAGCCCCTACAGCATAAAGCGGAAGAATGTTGTAGTGCTCATATTGTTCCTTCTTTCTTTCAACTTCTTCAGCATACCTACGGGTCTACATTCCAACAATAGCAAAATGTCAAGTAACACAATTACGGTCTTCATGATTATATATTATCCAGGGATGTAATGGAGCACTAATTGACCTGTTCATCTATTCTTGCTTGAGGAACCACTGTCTTTAAAACATCATACAAGACGGTCGCTATCTGGTAAAGCTTGGCCATCTCCTCCCTATAATGACAAAACCGAGAGAAGCAAAAGCGTTTAGAGACATCATTTAATTCTTTCTCATGTAAAGATAAGAAAATATAAAGAAGAGATCTCACGGTGTCTTTTTCCCTTCTCCATCTTGTATATTATTCTCATAAAACTTCTGATAGTACATCTGAATTTCTCTCGGGTCACTCTTGGCCAACATAGGTTCTGTAGTCTCTTCCTCCTAAAAAAGGAAAACTAAAGTCAAGAACTACAATCTCAGGATACATCCAAATGTAAGGTTGTCAAGAAAATTGTTATTGAGTTCACTTTTCGTTTAGGCTTTAGACACAAAACTAAAACAAGCATTGCCTAATCTGCATACTCTAATTTCATCAAAAGAGAAAAGCATATCAATCATGTAATCAATATTACCTTCTCTAATTTGTGCAATAGATAGGTCTTAAATTGACGGACGCCTCGTCCACTTGATGTTGGATCCATTCTATGAGCCTTCTCAAATGCGTGGAAGCGACCTAATGACAGAAAATATAAAGTAAAGTAAGAATCTTGATATTCACATTCACAGCCACAATACTTCCCGAATGCATTCAAGAATTTAGTTATACGAATAACAGAACACATCACAAATCTCATACACACACTGCCTCTGTAGTCGAGTAACACTGTAAACTGATTAAGTTCCAAGGTACCAACAGAGTGAGAGATAAAAATGACATACAGAGGTAAGCAACCCTTGGGTTATCTTCTTCAACATCATTAGCAACACGAAGAATGGGAGCAATGGAAGCAAGAGAAGAAGGAACAAGCTCGCTGTCAATAGCACTTTCATCTTCGTTAGGATGATCAATCATCATGGTCCCAGCTCGAGTCATCCTCCGAGAAAGAGACCGAACAGGCTGCATTTGAGGCGGCCGACCATCTTCACCACCTCTTCCACCACTAGTACTCGCCATAGCTGATGATCAATCACAGATTCCTCTTGGAAGATTATCTTAATACCCATCTTCTTCTTCGCCCCCCTTTTTGTGGTTATATATGTGTGTAAGAGGGGAAGCGGGAATAGGAGACGAGGATAAGATTCGTGGAGTGGGGTTTTGGGTTAATGCGATTCCTCTACCAGGAAGAAACGAATTAAGGAATTGATGATATGTCGTCGATTTGAATCTTCCTTTACACACAGAAAAATAAATGATTTTTTTTTTTTTTTAACTTTCAGCGGCTTTTGAGCTGTGGGCTTTTTTGCGATAAATAGGGTACGAAAGCAAAACCCAGGACGAGGTTTTTGAATCCCCCTTTTTGAACTAATAAGTAGACGTAGTGTGTGATTTTTAATGACCTTTCTCTTTCTCGGGAATGTCTGGAGAATTGCTTCTCCGGGAGTCAAAGCGGAGGAAGAAGACGGCCACGTAACGGCTATAGGGTCTCTAGCTACACTACATGTCGTTTTACGCTTTTGATATATAACAACGTGACATTATTGTGACACGGAACTGTAAACAACGGGGTGTTTGTGCTTGTATTGTAATTTGGGGATGTTCTACCAATTGGACCAGACCACTATTAGTTGGGCCGACTAATGGGTTTACAAAATAGGAAAAAACCCGAAAAATACGCCATCTAATATTTTTTCCGGCGGTTTAATTACTCTAGTTATTAAATTTCTCAAAAAATATCTGATTAAATTTCCGTTGTCTTTAAAAACCTTCATCTTATTAATATTGGTAGATCCATACGTAAAGACATAACAACTCTTAACTAAATGTTAACCAGAATTAAAATTTAACCCCCATGTGTTTAATTAAAAAAAGATGTAATGACACTGTTACCCTTATTCTTATCTTCCACAAATCGATTTCAAGTTTGAGAGAGATAGAACCCTAAATTTTCAAGAAATCAGATTTGGTTTGAAAGAATGGTTAGCTAATAACACTCAGAGAAAATGTAATCTCCACACAAACACAAACACAGTGTGCATTAATCACACCTCGAGAAACCCAGATTTTTTTTTCTTTTTTGTTTAAAGTAAAGCCACGATCTTCAACCTGACTAAAACCCAGATCTTGCTCAATTAAATAAAAGAAGAAGGAATCTCAAGTTTTTTTAATTAAAGGGACAACTTTAAAACTCTCTTCAGCAACGACCCATAAGAAGATCTCAATTGAACGAAGCTCACACTTCTTCAAGTTACAGGGAGGGATTAAATTAATAATAAATAAAAAATGAGAGGTTTTGAAAATTCAGCAATGGCGATCGAATCATTTAATACACCACTCTCTCGAAATTGCAGCACGAAAATAAAATACTCGTGGTGAACTTTGGCTAACCATTCTCTCAAACCAAATCTGATTTCTTGAAATTTTAGGGTTCTATCTCTCTCAAACTCGAAATTGATTTGTGGAAGAGAAGAAGAATGGCAACAATGTCATTAGATCTCTTTCATTAAACACGTGGGGGTTAAATTTTAACCCTGGATAACATTTAGTTAAGAGTCGTTATGTCTTTACGTATGGATCTACCAATATTAATAAGACGAAGGTTTTTAAAGACAATGGAAATTAAATCAGATATTTTTTGGGAAATTTAATAACTAGAAGAATTAAACGGCCAAAAAAAAATTAAATGACGTATTTTTCGAATTTTTTCCCTTTACAAAAATGTATTTGTTAAAGAGAAGTAAAGAAGATGGAAAAAATAATAATAAAGAATAATTGGCCCATGCAGGTTTCGAACCTGCTATCTTCGCGTTATTAGCACGACGCTCTAACTAACTGAGCTAATGAGCCTTCGTGTTCACAAGTTATTACGAAATATTTTGAGACTTGAAAGATATTTGAAGTTCTTCCCATTCTTGTATTGTAATGTTAAAAGTAAAAGACCCTTTTGTTAATATTTTTAAAAATAGGTTTTGTGAAACTTGCTAATTCTAAACTCACGTATACTATGAAAAAAAAAAGTATATATACATATATGACAACATATATGACAACTCCAATCAAAAAGATATAGTATATGACAACTGTTTCACTTCATAGCATGTTCATGAACAGTTCCACACTGGCATACGGTTGAAGGTTGTTTTAGTACATTTACATCTATACACTATACGGCAATTAATCTAGGTTTCTGAACGTAGTTTTCAGAAGAAAAATGATTGGTAACACCAAACTCTTCTTAAGTCATAATAATCCCTAGCACTAAAAAACAAAAACAAAAGTCTTAATCCTCGGCTTATTATAAACCAAATCCAAATATCTGGACAAATCTACTTTTTTAACGGTCAAATTGGTTTTCCAGCTACCTTGACTTCTTCAACCTATTGTTGCGCACGACGCGAAATTGATTTTTTTTCTTTTTTTTTTTTTTTTAAGTAAAATAATATACGATCCCCGTAACTAGGAGTAAATATTAAGTATTGATTAATATTATATTTGCATTTTCCAGTCAAAGCATAAGAAATAAGAACTCATGAGTCATGATCGTTATTCGTTACATGTGTTGAGGAACTACAAGTTACAAAAACTAAGTTGATTTTAATTTATAAATTCTTTCCTCTGTAACCAGAATTTTACAAGATAATACAAAATGTCACAAGCTGCGTCAACGTAAAGAAACGCTTACGTTTGGTCTTGTGTTTTTTTTCTAGGAACAACAACCGTTAATTAACATCTTCTTTAAATTAAAAAAAAGTCCAAAATTGATTCTAAAGTCAAAGTAATCTAGACTTCAGTTAAAAAAAAAAAGGCAGTCATTTGAGAAACAAACTAGTTCACAAACTCATGTAAACTGTTCGATCTTGTTAAGCCAACTAGCCAAGTATTTGCGTATATAACGTTATTACTTGGAACATATATATACAATTTTAAACGTGATTACAATTCACAAACTATGCTTAAACTACATAACAATCGATTGATAAAAAGAACGGCTCTCTCTATACGATCAGAGCCGTGCCTTAGGCATATAAAAAAAGGCAGTTGCCTCAGGCTACAAAAAAATTACATAAATAATAGGTCACAGTTTTTCCTAAATTAGGCTAAACATTCATTTATATATGATGTTATAGGACTTTTTTTTGGAAACAAAACAAGACTCATATAGTTTACATTATGGAAATTTTGTTTGTTTTTCCTTTCCATTAGCTACCAAATCTTGCTTTTTAGGAATATGTTTTGAAAATGAACAATATATTCTTTTTTATACTAAAAATAAAATAAAATTTTTCTCAAAAATAGAATATGAGAAACTACATTTTTTTTTTTGCCTTACACCTCTATTGACCTTGGCACGGCACTGTATACGATGTTACAAAGCGACCGTTAGCATTATTGTCTTGGTGGATCCCTCTGTATAAAAAAAGCGAAACTGCTGAACCGTTCTTTCATGTCAAAGATAAATATTATTAGATACCCAAAATACCCCTGCTTCCCTTCCACGGTTCCACTACATTTCGCCAGCTATTTTTTTCCCTTTTTCTGAAGGAAAAAAGGTAAGGGTATCTTATTCTTTCCTTAGTCGCATTTGACAGTAATACCCTCTCCTTCTCATACCTATTAAAGCTACCACCACCGTCTCTTCTCCACAGTATAAGAATGTTGCACCGTGACTTGACTCTGTAGTTAGTTGTAGAGAGAGAGAAAAGACAGAGAGAGATTTACAATGGGAGTGATGAAGAAATGGTCGTCGCTGAAGAAGAAGAAGCAGCAACAAGAGGAGGAGCAAGTCACGTCTAAAGAAACTCAGACATGGCGGCGATTAAGGAATTTGTTTTCTACGTCTTCAACGCCGTCGTCGGGGAAGTGGAAGCGAGTAGAGATTATATTGCTCACAGAGATAGTGGACGGAGTAGTTTACAAGGTCATGTATGTTGTTGAAGCTTTCGTTCTCGTTTCGACGCTCTGCTTCTTCTACCTTTGTTGTGGATGCCACATCTGAATTTTGCTGCTCTCATTAAATTATTCTTTGGGATTCATATTTGTTCTGTCTGAGGTGTAGTGTTAGTCTATGTTTTATACAAATAAGCTTAAATGTAATCTGATCGTTCCATTGCGTAGTTCCAGAGAATCATTCTGAGACCAGATTTTTTCAGTTTGGATTGCGCATTCAATTTCATGAAATCATCATTACAGAGAATTAATAAAATGGGTACAAAAGATTGGTAAACTTAAACCAAATATGCTCGATTACACTTCTTTCTATACGGACCAAGTACAAAAGAAAGAGAACAAAATTCATTCCAACTCTTGATATAAGCTATGTTCTTTTGTTTTCCTCACATTTCCAATTCAATTGCCTTTAAAGTAAGTATTTTCTCAGGGAAGGTCCACACGCACTTCCACTTTAACGATGTCAGGGTTACCAATGAATTGTGTGTAACAAAAATTGTTAGGGACTACTATCTTGATCATCCATCTCATCAAGTATCACATATTTTCCAGTTTGACTTGGAGCTTGCAACTGCTTTTCACCCTCTGTTTTGTGACCCTTTTGTAGTTTATCATATCTGGGAAGACATCAAAAGCATAAGGACTTATTCGAAGTCCCAATACTCCATGCGACAAAGATTAAGGAGAAGAAAAGTTACTTACTTGTACCAGTTGAACAAACTGACACCAACCATGATGATCACCAGACCAACACCTTTTAGCCATGTAAAATCGTCATGGAAGTAAAACACCGCAACCTGTATAAGAACAACAATGAATTTTTTACATTTTCCCCAATTTTTGATCCAGCATTTATCAAATATTTAATAACACTGATATAAAATTCCTCTAGATGCGGGGGACATGTAGTCAAAGGTGTATTATAGTGAACGAGAAGCCAATTCTAAAGACATTAGTTCTATTTCATCGACTCATAATCCATCCTTATGAAGTGGACTCTAGGCAGGTCTGTCAATTTGTATGCCATATGACCAATGTAGTCTCACCAACTTAAGATATGAGTCCCCTAATCTAGACATCACCGCAACGTTTCAAGCAAATGTAGTTAGGACTTTCTTGCAAATAGAAGGAAATCAGAACTTACAATCTAAGCCTAACTAGTTATATCATCCAGACCATTTCTAATTGGCAAACTATGAAGAAGGCTGGAGTTTATTATAATATCTGAACTTACTAACAACATAATCCAAAAGGGTTAAGAATATAGGACGTACCACTATGGTGACAGCCTCTTTAACAACGCCTGCAATTGTGACGGTTACAGCACTAGTCACGGAAACAAGAACATACTCTGTCAAAACCTGAAACAAAATATTAAATAGTGAGCATGGAAGAAGGATCAGATACAAAATTCAAGCTTCAAAAGATGACTCAAACTCTACTTATCAAGACAAGTTCACTCTTACAATAAGAATTGTAAATTGTTTAGTAAAATGCTCACCATACAAAAAGCCAGTGCTCCGCCAAAAAGCATTAAAAAACAAGTTCGAGCGAAATGTTCTCCACTATCAAAGTATTTGTTTTCTGTAAATTCACTCCAAGGATCCAGAAGGAGAGAGAGAAGACCAGTCACTATAGCCATCACTGGTGCCATGTAGCTCATCAATATGAATGGATTTTTTAGGCCTAGATAAACAAAGCAAAAACGTTTATATTTATTCATAGGTCCTGTCACTTTGAAGATATTAAGAACAAAAAAATTTTAGAATAAAAACACCAAGAGCATAACCCACCAAAGCTTTCTTTCTAGACATCATGTTGCCATCAGGATGAACCAAAACATTGGAAGACAAAAACCACAGAAAGTAAAGGCAAAGGGTTAATATAATCCAATGTATGGTTTAAAAGGAATTAAAAAATGAGTAAAATAATATACCTGCAAAAGAACTTGCGTCATACACCAGCGGAAACCAGACATGACAGCAGCAAGCATGACAAAAACAAAACCCCAAAACTCAAATTCTGTCTCCTTGGCAACTGGATGCAAATTTAATATACTTGATGGTGAGAATTTAATTTAATGTCTTTGGTTAGAAAGAAAGAAAAAACATCTAGATAGATGTTGAGCAAACAGGTAGAAGAACTGGCAAAGGTTGAACAAAGGAATACAAAGTATTATAAATGACGGATTAAAACATACCTGTTAACAATATTCCTGCTGAGATCACTGAAATAATGCCAAAAAGTTTCAGGCTTGGAGACTCCAGCCTTAGAAGAGAAATATAGTGTCAGAATAACACATCAAATAAAAATGATAGAAATACTCCATAATGAAAGTATAGCATCAAATCAGTGTGGTAATTGAAAATGGTTTTAACGTACAAATCAAGATATATTAACAAAAATCGTTATGCATAAAGCACCTGAAGGCAAAAGCAAACAGAAGAAGATATATTGGGGCTGCAGATTTGCACTGCAAAAAAAAAAACGTGAAAATCATTAGACAAGTCTCATCTTGTCTCACCCGCAAATTCCTAAGAAGTTGCATAGACCTACCACAGAAAATAAGATAACTAACCATAGTTGCAAACGTAACCGATATGAAGACAAGTGACTCATTACTTAGGTTTATATCCATAGCAGTTCCAAGTGCAGTTGGTACAACTGTGAAAGGACAGTCCATGTTGGTCATCAGTTCATAGAAATTTAATATAATCAACTTTCGAAATACTGAAACAAAAAAAAAAACTAAATCCTCAGAACTTTCCAATCTCTCATATTCATTAAATACTGTAGATGATAATGGCATTGCATAGTTTGCAGAAAGTTCTCAGTAGTCAGTATTATGTAGTGAGAATGCCATAGAAATTCATAGCTAAGGGAATGCTCCTTAAGACATAATGATTTTAAAAATAAATAAAAAAGAGTTCATGACATGGTTTTGTTAGTTTACCTCTAACGAAATAGTCTCTCCATGATATGGTAACATCAGGATGAAATCTCCCCGACCAATACCATGTTATCATCTTTGATAAAACAGCTTGAATGGAAAAGTGAATGGTATTCATTAACAAGGGAGCTGGAAACTTCCCTAAATCATCTCCTAAGAGAGTTTTGTTGTACCTAGGAAATAAGCAAGCAAATTATATGCTAGCAGTATGGACCTAGAAAAAGGAAAAAAAAAGGGGAAGTCATAAAGACATACTTACAGCGTCAAAAATGTGCTGAAGGTGTACCATACAAGTATAAAGAAGAGTGTTTTAAGCACATCAGCAGGAGAGATACCCTCTGTTGACACTTTTGGCAATGGTTCGAGGGTATCACTGGAACTGTAACCAACATCAAAACTTCTGGATGCTTTTATCTCCTTCCCAGAGACATTTTCAATATCAAAGGGCTCTAAAACCTGTTCTCTGTCTACATCTTCCTGACTGGATATAGGTTCCATTGTACCACCACGGAGCTGCACTCTTTGCTCCATCAATAATCTGAAATCACCACCAGCTAACCTTTTCGGCTAGCATTCACAGATCGCTCTCAGAGCATGCGATCTAGTACTCAATAGGGACCTGTGATGGACACCCTGCCTCGGAATTGGGAGAGAATTATTCTCCTTTGATCCTATACACATATGTTCAAAATGGTTCAATGTCCAACTCTCTCTCTCTCTCGCATAGCCCAGCGGGCAAACTGAATTCAAGGAAGGTAGGAACTCCAGATGTTAGGGAATATGCAATGCAATTCTCTGGTACCACTTGACACCTTCACCTAGAATCACAAAATTTACATTTGATAAGTAAGTGGAAAGCAAAGCTAGTAGTCACACAAGAGCCACATTGCAATCAAAAGGCAAGCTTCTAATACGATGATGCAAAGAGATTCAAACACAGCATCTTCAAACCGAATAAAAATAAGCCACATTTTCTAATCTTATAAAGAACCAAAAGAATTAGCAGACCAAGAAATTAGAAAGCCATGGCATCAGCAAATCTGAGTTTCAAGAAATCGGGTGAAATGCGAAACGAGATTGAGCAATCTTCAACGATTCCGAGCTCAAACAAATAAAGGCATTAACGAAAAGAGAACTACTCATATGAACCTGGATC
>NC_025698.1:2662746-2676527 GCF_000633955.1 Camelina sativa | reverse complement strand
AAAAAAAAAAAAAAAAAAAAAAATCACAGATTCAAAGCTCGCGAACGCGGATAAAGGAGAAATCAAAAATATATGGCAAGATTGGGAATAGAAAGAGCATACAGAAAGAGAGAGAGAGAAGAATCGTGGCTTGTTGGATCTGATCGGAGCAGCTGAAACTTCGTGTGTATGTTTTGTGAATAGATTGATTTAGGGAGTCGCAACCGCTGGGTTTGTTGGAGTTTGGTGAATTTTTACGAAAGCATTACCGCTCCGACTCGGAGTCTCTCTGTACATTGCAACTTGCGTTAACCTTTTACAAAATATTATTATTTTCAGAGAAAGGAATAATAATCCATTTTTCTCGAAATATTAATTATTATTTTATTGACGAGAAAAAAAGCGGGTCGTTGTCATTCTTGTCCAAGTCTCCGGAAAAATAAATCTTTCTAATCTAATTAATGTTTTCTTTGAGAAGATATTATTCGAATCACGCGCGCTTAAGGTAAAAGCCACTCATTATTTTTGTTTGCCAAATCCCTCATCTAATCTAAGTCTCTCACTGCAATCACTCGTTCGTCCTTTCTCTCTTATCTCTTTCTCTCCACCGATCGAAGAGATCAAAGAGATGGAGCTTGAATCCACCACCACCGCTCGACGCAGGCTCGCTGCCCTCGCCGCTCACTTCCCGGCAACCACTTACGATCCCGCCTCCACCGCTGCTTCTCTCGTTCCCTTGGTATTTCCCTTATCTCTCTCTCTCTATCTGTCTCTCGTTTCCTTATCTACATAAGCCGAATCGTACGGTTGTTCTCATCTAGATTGATTCTCGCTGTGAATTTTTACTTACAAAATTGGATCAGATCGACCAGGTACTACTGCTAGAGGATGCGATACATAATCTCTCAAGTAAAAATATTGGAACACTTAGTCTGATTCCTTTGACCTAAAAACCTTGATTTCTTTAAAGTTATTGACATGCTTATGGATGGATAGTTGAGATATTTGTACTCAATTAGTTTGGTTTGATGTTTCCTTTATTTTTCGTCTCATGCTCTTATGTCATCACTTTTGTGATCCTCAGAACTGCAGCAGCAGTTTGAACTCTGTCATCACAAGGTGTGACAACAAAATCTCTTTTGCCCGGCAAGCATCTTCTGAACAGGGTTTCTTTATGAGGCAGGCTTCGTCGACTGATGACGACCATGAGGTACCAAGTTCCTTCTTTTCTGGTGATTATAAATTTAGTTAAGGAGTCATATCTGCAATCCAAATGAATCATGCTCAAATAGTTAACCCCTTTTGTCACTTGTGATGATGGTTTCAGAACTTAGCCATCAGTTTTAAGAACTCTGTCATTAGAAGGTGTGACAATAGGCTGTATTTTGCTCGGCAAGGATCTTCTGCACAGGGTTTTTTTATGAGGCAGGCTTCCACTGATGAGGTACCATCACTTCCTTTCCACATTTTGTTTTTATAAGCTCCTCTTGTCTGCTGGTTAAATTTTGCAAATAGTTATATACTTGTATAATACAGAATTGTTTCAAAATGTTTTTTTTTGCAGAGGACCATACCACAAGATGCTGCACCTACCACCAAAATAACTGGCTTCGATCCCTCTTCACCTGAGTACGCCGCTCCACGGTTTTCTAAGCCTGCAAAAGAGGAGTTCGTTCTCTCTGATGTATCACCACCAAATCAGCAAAAAGAAAAACCTAAGCCTGATCTTCCTAAGTTAGCCAATTTAGGTACAAATACAAATTCATAATACCAGATACATTCCTCTCCAGTTAACACTACTTTTCTGATCACAAAACCTGTTAATTTTCTTAGAAAACGTTTTTGCAACCACACAATTATTACAATTTATATAACTTATAACTAGCAAAGGTGTTTTCTCACCAGCCTTGATCTACAGCTAAAAGTACAGGAACAACCAACCATACTTCAAACATATCTTTACCCTTGACCATGAGAACATATAAAACCTGTATGTTTTGCAGGTACTGTTTGGTCTCCGAGATCGAATGTTGCTGAATCTGAACATAGCTATGTTGTGGCAATAGAGCTACCAGGGGCCAGTATTAATGATATAAGAGTGGAGGTCGACAACATAAAGTAACTAATACGCATCTTCACACATGTTTTCACTTTGTTCCCATTACTCTCAGTAGGTACTTACCGTTCTGCTGTAGCTTGACTGTGACAGGTAGACGCACATCTATCTGTCAAAGAGTTGATGCAGGAACTAAAGCTTCAATCCTTGGATATCATAAGCAAGAAATACTACAGGGATCATTCAAAGTTTCCTGGCCTCTCCCCAGCAATGTGAACAAGGATAACGTTTCCGCTGAATTTATGTAAGTAGAAGAAGCTATACTTATCTAACAATCCAACCTTATGATCTTACAATTCTTCTCCTTAAAATTTTTTTTAATCCTAGAGTTTATATGCGTATGTCTGTAAGTTTAAGTTGGTTTCGGATTCCAATTTTAATTCTTTGTACCAGTCACTAGGTATGAATTAGTTAGCTACGATTTAGCAAGTTTTACAATGAGCATTAACACCCAATTTATTATTGCAATTGGAGCAGGGATGGGATTCTGAGAATAGTTATTCCAAAGCTTTGAGAGGGTTCATCGTTCTGGAACCATATCTATACATACGGTAAACGATGTGTGTGTGTGGTATAATATATTTATAGATGTGCAGTTTGTGTGAAAGAAAATTCAAGATAGAAGAAAGATATGTAAAATAGTTTGGTCTTTTATATATAACGAATTGCAGACAGGCATTACTCAGCTGATAGAGTAAGCCATGTAAACAATCGATAAATATATAAAATAAATCCTTCATTACTACTACGAAAAGCCAAAAAGGAAAAAAAGAAAAAAAATGTCAAATGCATCTAATCATCCTAAAGCAGGAAATCTTAATCTACTCAACTACGTAGCAAGCATTCTTATCGTAATAATTCGGAAGCGGTCCAAGGTACTCAACTGCAGGTGCTGTCTGAGACGGGTATGTAACTGTGCTTGAAAGTGGATGATAGTTAAGCGGCACATACACACCAATATGGTTGAGCGCCCATGTCTGACCAAGATCATCGATGAAGCAATGCGAAGGTACATCGTAGTTTGAGACATATCCATTATGGAACATAGGATATGAAGCTAGATTCTGGTGACACATAAAAGGGATAAGGGACGCCGGCGCAGGGGCAGGGGCAGGGACAGGGACAGGGACAGGGACAGGGACAAGGGCAGGGGCAGGAGCAGGGGCAGGGGCAGGGGCAGGGGCAGGGGCAGGGGAGGTTTGGAGCATTCTCTTTCCAATACCGTAGATCAATCCTCTAGCATACATGGACTCTTCATAGATTTGTTTGAGCTTGGTGAAGACAAGTGCAGTCATTAAGCTGTCGGAACCAGCGTGATGTGCTCTTCCCACACGAGTGATGTCGAGTAGCTGAGCCAATTTACTTAGTCCCAGGTGGTCACCGAGCCCTTCACAGTATCCAGCCATGACCTTGGTGTCATAAACCTGACCAAAGACCTTCACAATCTCCGATGCAAACTCTCCGCGAGTGTCAGGTAGTTTGCCGTTGTTGAGGATACAGAGGAAGTAGGCGAAATCGTAAGCTCCTTGAAACGTGATGAACTCAACGTGTTCCTGGGATTGAAACATGGCGATAAGCTTGGGGAAGAACCCGTAGCCGAACATATCAATACCGTGGTCTCGAATCTTTTGCAAATCAAGACCGTGTCCCCTCAAAAACTCGATCGAAACCTCGTTGCGTGTGTCGGATGGATCGCCGAAATTGGAGAAGTTAAACTCCCAAGTGCCACCGATCTCTCCCTTGGCGTTGAAGAGAGTGAAACCACACTGGATCAGCTTCGTGTTCTCGACGTTACCTTTCAAGGCTACGTACCATTCTTCGTTGGATGAATCGATGAAAGTCCGGAAAACAATGCCAGGGTACTCTGTGTCGAATGCGATGAGTGGGAACGTCCTGAGACAGGTCTGCATAAGACCCATCTCCTTATCGACGTTGGTCCTCCATACCTTCCTCGCCATCGGTGGTGGTGGTTGATGAATCTTGTCCATGATGAGTGCAGTTAAAAATTAGGGTTTTTTTCTTAGGAGGGAGAGGCATGAGAAGACGAGAAGTCGGTTTGTTTGATTGTGTGATTTGTGGGCAGAGCTTTTAGGGTTCTTTAATATATAAATTGTTAAAAAAAAAGAAGAAGTAATTATCCTTTTTTTCTTTAGTTATTATTTAATATTCAGAGTAACCTGAGTTTCCTTTTTTCTCGGATTTTCTTTTTATTCAATTACTTAATAAGATGTGTAACATAGCTTGCTCTCCAATTAATCGGTATTCGTATCCCACTGTTTAATATTCACTCGGATTTTTTTTTTTACTTTTCGCAAAATTAAAATTTAGAAATTATCTTTCTTTTTTTTTTTTTTTGTCTCTTCTTCTTTTTCCCCCAATTGATTTTTATTTTTACATCGTTCGTTTTTACTTTTTTTTTTTTGCCAATGTGTATAGAGTGGTGCTGCCAATACAAAAATTATATTGATTTGTATAAATTATATATTAATTACTTTTGATTTTAATTTCAAAATTTTTTTTTGGCAATAATACTAATAAGCACTTGAATGGTTGGGGTATCTCTAACAATGGTTGTTATTAGATGCTTTGAACACTCAGTTATAGAAATCACTTCGTACTATTTTATTTTTTTATATAGTAAAAAAAAAAACTTATCTAGTCGAGTAATTTGTAAGAGTATACGGTTGTTATAATTTTACTTTTTTTTTGATAAATAATCCATAACATCAAATTTTATCCATAAGGACCATAACACTACTATCATTTTTATATAAAAACTTCAACTTATCTGATATTATTTTATCACCTTCTATTAAAAAATGTAATCCGGAATTGGATGTGTAAACTGTGTTTATACGTGTAGTTTAAACGAATTTTAGAGCGGTGAGCTAATACATATTTCACTTAGCTTTTATATAGGTGGTTACAGTTAGAGGTGTTTTGCTCGTGATAATACAAAAAGCTCCATATAATTCTACTTCTCTATTCTATACAATTTTTACGCAGAGAGTGTGTATTTTGTTATGCCCGTAAGGTGTTCGATACAATTACGCACAGAGTGTATTACAGCCCAAGATTAGCTCCATATGAGGTTCATTCTCATGAGATCACTTCTGACTCACCCTTGTGGTGGCTCCTCCATCATCAATGTCAGATCAACAACAACCACGTCTGCTCAATATGTCGCTTCCAGGTCAAGAGACCCTGTTTTCGAGAAGCTCATGGACAAATAAATACAAGAACCTTCTCAAAGTCATTGCTATACAAGACCTTGTTCTCGCCAATCCAACAGCTGATCCTCCCTCTTTGTCCATTGATTTCCTCTCCAGGCTCTCCCAGAAGCTCCACCTTAACCGTGGCGCTGCTTCTTTTCTCCGGAAGTACCCTCACATCTTTCATGTCTTGTATGATCCTGTGAAAGCTCAGCCCTTTTGCAGGTTAACTGATGTAGCCATTGAGATTTCTCGTCAAGAGGCTTTGGCTATCACTGCTACTTTGCCTCTCGTTGTTGACCGGTTGGTTCGGCTCTTGTCTATGTCCATATCAAAGTCAATCCCGCTTCGTGCCGTTTTCAAGGTTTGGAGAGAGCTTGGCCTCCCAGATGACTTTGAGGACTCTGTGATTGCAAAGCACCCTCATCTTTTTAGGCTTAGTGATGGTCATGAACCCAATACCCATACCTTAGAGCTGGTTCAAGAAGAAGAGAAAATACTAAAATTTGAAGCCGCGGTTGAGAATTGGAGGGTGGTTGAGTGTTCTAAGGAGGATTGCAGTGTCGATAGAACCGAGATTCAATTTAGTTTCAAACATAGTTACCCACCAGGAATGAGGCTGAGCAAGAACTTTAAGGCTAAAGTTAAAGAATGGCAGAGACTGCCTTATGTTGGGCCATACGAGGACATGGTTGGTAAGAAAAAGAACAGATCCGGAGTGATGGGAATAGAGAAAAGAGCGGTTGCATTTGCTCACGAGTTCATCAGTCTGACTGTAGAGAAGATGGTGGAGGTAGAAAAGATCAGCCACTTCAGAAAATGTTTTGGGATTGATTTGAACATAAGGGATTTGTTCTTGGATCACCCGGGCATGTTTTATATGTCAACTAAAGGGAAAAGACACACTGTGTTTCTCAGAGAGGCTTATGAGAGAGGACGTTTGATAGTTCCAAATCCCGTTTACGAGGCCAGGAGGAAGCTTCTCGACCTTGTTCTCTTGGGACGCCATGCTGCTTTATCAGACTCTGGGAACACAACAAGTATGTCTGAACAAGAATGAAATTGCAGACTCCTCTTCAGTTGTTTTGAGTATAAGCTAAACGATCGACCATATAACATTCAGTGAAGTGTAGTGGAAAGCTTGAGAGATGATGAGATCACCAAGATTCAATCAGCCTCGAACGTCTCTAGCTACATTGAGGAAAGACAATACAAGATAAGCTCTGTGTCCTGTAGCGTTTCGGATCAATTGTTTTGCTCAAAACCAAAAAGCTCAAGATAAACGAGGCGAGTAACTTGATGTATATGCGAGTACGTGGATCAAAAACAATTGTATACGAAACCAATGTAAACTGTCTTTGTTTGTGTGTACTTTGTTGGTTATGTCGACAGGAAGTCATAAAACTATTAAAACTCAATACGTCTTTTATTTCTTCTGATTTTTGCTTGGTTGCCAATTGCTCAATGTGGCTTCTCTTATTCTACTTAAAAGCTCTCCTGTTTTTGTTTTTTTGTTTGTTGTACATAATTTTTGTGACTTGTCGAAAGAACAAAAAATATACAGCCAGATTAAAACTATGAGGCCACTGAGAGGAAGCCACGTAAGCAGTTCGGAAACCACATCTCTTCTCTTAAAAAGTCGGACACTTCTTCATTCTCGTGTCCAAAATAAACTCACTTTCTCTTCTTCGTCTGCCAAATCACACAACAAGAACAGGTGCGTTACTCTCTTCGCTCATCTTTCTAATCTTAATCACTTTCCGTTTTGTTTGGTCCAAATCTGCGAAATCTTATGAAAATAATAACAAAAAATTCTATGAAATCTTTTGCATATGATTCTACTGCCTTTTTGTTCAGCAAGCCTATTTGTTTTTCTTAATATTCCAGTAGATTTCATCTTTGGTGCATAAAAAGTAGCAACCTTTTGTCCATATGCGTCGCTCATGTTGATTATACTGTTACCAGAAAGTTGCATGTTCAAGGTCTAGTTATTATATCTTTGGTTCTTTTTTCTTTCAGATATCTTTCGTTTTTGTTCACGCCATGGCTTGTAACCGTTTGTGCAGATGGCTGCTTCATCGGCTTGTCTTATCGGGAGTGGATTATCTGTCTACACTACAAAACAGAGGTCCCAAAAGCTTGGCCTTGATAGGACATCTAAAGTTACAGTTGTGAAGGCTTCTTTAGATGAGAAGAAACAAGAAGGAAGGAGAGGTTTCTTTAAACTCTTACTAGGCAACACTGCAGCTGGAGTGGGTTTGCTTGCAAGTGGGAAAGCAAATGCAGACGAGCAAGGGCAAGGTGTTTCTTCGTCTAGGATGTCATATTCTAGGTTCCTAGAGTATTTAGACAAGGGAAGGGTTGAGAAAGTAGATTTGTATGAGAATGGGACTATAGCTATTGTAGAGGCTGTTTCTCCTGAGTTAGGTAACAGGATTCAGCGTGTACGCGTGCAGCTACCTGGATTAAGTCAGGAACTTCTGCAGAAGTTGAGGGCAAAGAATATTGATTTCGCAGCACATACTGCTCAGGAGGACCAAGGTTCTCCAATACTCAACTTGATTGGGAATCTTGCATTCCCAGTTATCTTGATTGGCGGTTTGTTTCTTCTCTCGAGACGGTCTTCTGGTGGAATGGGTGGCCCTGGTGGTCCTGGCTTCCCACTTCAAATTGGTCAATCCAAGGCAAAGTTTCAGATGGAGCCAAACACTGGTATAACTTTTGATGATGTTGCTGGAGTCGATGAAGCTAAGCAAGATTTCATGGAAGTGGTGGAGTTTCTGAAGAAGCCTGAGAGGTTCACTGCTGTTGGTGCCCGGATCCCCAAAGGAGTTCTCCTTATTGGTCCTCCTGGTACTGGGAAAACCCTGTTAGCAAAAGCCATCGCTGGTGAAGCTGGTGTACCCTTCTTTTCCATCTCGGGTTCTGAGTTTGTTGAGATGTTTGTTGGTGTTGGTGCATCAAGGGTCCGTGATCTTTTCAAAAAAGCCAAAGAAAATGCTCCGTGCATTGTTTTTGTAGATGAAATAGATGCTGTTGGTAGGCAAAGAGGTACAGGAATTGGTGGAGGTAATGATGAAAGAGAACAGACCCTAAATCAGCTCCTGACTGAAATGGATGGTTTTGAGGGTAACACTGGTGTTATCGTAGTTGCTGCAACCAACAGAGCAGACATTCTTGACTCCGCTTTGCTAAGACCAGGGCGGTTTGACCGGCAGGTATATACATACTTGATTGGAATACCCTGTGTCTGTGAAGTTGCTGGTTGCGTAGCGTGTGTTCTTGTTGATGCAGGTATCTGTTGATGTTCCAGACGTTAAGGGAAGAACAGACATACTCAAGGTCCACTCCGGGAATAAGAAATTTGAAAATGGTGTTTCACTTGAAATAATAGCCATGAGAACGCCTGGATTTAGTGGAGCTGATCTTGCAAACCTCTTGAACGAGGCTGCCATATTGGCTGGCCGCCGTGGAAAGACAGCAATATCATCAAAAGAGATTGATGACTCAATTGATAGAATCGTAGCTGGCATGGAAGGAACAGTCATGACAGATGGGAAGAGCAAAAGCTTGGTTGCTTACCATGAAGTTGGCCATGCCGTATGTGGGTAAGTCACAATTCAGATTAGAAGAATGTGTTTGTTATTAAACACCTTAGTTTGAAGTTCGTTATTCGTTCTTGCAGAACTTTGACTCCAGGACATGATGCTGTCCAAAAGGTCACATTGATACCACGAGGCCAAGCAAGAGGTCTGACTTGGTTCATTCCCTCAGATGACCCTACTCTAATCTCCAAGCAGCAACTCTTTGCAAGAATTGTTGGTGGACTCGGTGGTAGAGCCGCAGAAGAAGTCATTTTTGGTGACTCTGAGGTGACTACTGGCGCAGTTGGTGACTTGCAACAGATCACCGGTTTGGCTAAGCAGGTAACTACAGTCCAAGCTTCAGCTTTTGTTCCTTTAGCCTAAACACTGAATAAAATTAATTGATAGTATCTGGTTATTGACCTGCAGATGGTGACAACATTTGGGATGTCTGAAATCGGACCATGGTCGCTAATGGACTCATCGGGTCAAAGCGATGTCATTATGAGAATGATGGCAAGAAACTCAATGTCTGAAAAGCTTGCAAATGATATCGATTCAGCGGTGAAGACATTATCAGACAAAGCATATGAGATAGCTTTGAGCCACATTAGAAACAATCGTGAAGCCATGGACAAGATTGTTGAAGTACTTCTTGAGAAAGAGACAATGTCGGGTGATGAATTCCGAGCAATCCTATCTGAATTCACAGAAATCCCACCTGAAAACCGAGTTGCTTCCTCAACATCAACATCAACACCAACACCAGCGTCTGTCTGAGTAAGAGACCTTTTAAATCTCTGTGTATATCTAGAAACACTTGCCCATACTGTGTAACAAGTATATCTTAATTTGCCTAGTTGGAGTATATAATATAAATTCGATACAAGAAACTCTTTGTCAAATTCAGGAACACAGATGCATAGTCATAGACTCAAACTTAAATGACTAGTCCTGTAATAAGCTGCAAGAGCCTTTGACACAAAACTGAAAACAAAAACCAATGTTAAGTCATAATCTTACTCAGAATTTATCGCCTGATCGAGCTGTGAGATTCAAATTGCTTACATTTGTGCACACATCACCAGGTACAGTTCATTCCCAAAGGAATTATTAACACAAGATAGGAATCAAACCTAGACTTAGACGAACTAATGCGTCTGGGAAAGTTCTAATAGTCCTACAACACATGAAGAGTCTTCACACATTATTTATTCAACTTCGATTTAATCATCACTCAAAGACAAAAATGATCCAAAGTTCCAACCTTTACACGATAATTCAGACGCCGTTTTCACCAGCAACTCCGTGGTTGTTGCCCTTCTTAACCCACACCATAGCCCGTGTAGGTGTAGACGACCAATCATGTCTCTGGTTTCGGTAATAACCTTGTCCGCTAGTCAACCTCGCAGGCCCCTTGACTTCTCTAGTCTCTCCTTCCCCTTCTACTCTCTTCTTGATCCAGCGTTCCTGAAATTTAGTTTCTTCTTTAGCGGCATGCTCTCCCTTGGACGTGAAAACTCTCCGAGTGTCCTCTTTCACCGGATCACTCTTCTTTTTATCCCTCGGATCTCCTCCATCTTCGTCCTTGTTGCTCACAAGTGTTGCAGAGACCTTAAGTTCCTCTTTCTGAACGCATTTTGGTTCTTTATTAAGATCCTCCACCTAAACCCTTTTCCTCGGGCTTCACGGCCTTTTCTTCTTGTCTCCTTGGTTGTTCATGATCAACCTGCTGCTGCTTCGCCTTCACTCCTCTCTCTAGTACTGAGTCTGAGTCTTTTTGCTTCCTCTGTTTCCTCTCTTTCTCCTTCAGCCAACGTTCCTGAAGCTGAAGAATGGATACGTAGTTATCCGGAATCGAAGCCACACTCTTCTTCTTCTCCTCCTCCATCGAATCTCCTTCTCATCAGTCCCGCATTATTACTATTATTACTCATCAATGCAACAAACAAAAAATGGGGGAAAAAGTTGGGAAACACGAAGCGATCGCACAATTAGCGAGAAAGACGAAAGGCCCATCCCTTCACAACAATATACGTAGAAACGTTTTTATTCCAGCCTAGTTCTGACATTTGACACTTTTAGCCTTACAGTATATATATACAAAGAAAGGCACAAAGAATAAATAATAAATGAAAAAAAATTTCAACAATGGACACGCAACGTTATCTTTACATACTATTTTTGGTTTTCACAGTTTCGTTTTTGTTCAAGATCCAATAAACAGCCGAATCCCAAATTGATATCCTCAAGATCATCCAATTACAATAACAAATAATAATCATAATAATAAAAGAAAAAAAAAGAAAGAAAAAGATCAGGAAAAGCTTTTGCTTGTTGTTACTTCAACATCCTGCAACACAGCCCTGAAACCAAACATACCTATTTTTGCTCCTCCTTTGATTAATTGATTGCTCTTCAAATAAACATTCTGAAAAGAACAAAGCTTCACATCACCATTTTTTTTTCCTTTTTTACCATTAATACTCTCAGTTCTCACTACCCTTTTCTGCTTTTCTTTCTTTCAATCACAAACACAACAAACAGACCACCAAACTCCAGTCTCTTCCTTTCCTTGTCTTTTTGTATGTTTTAACCACTTTAGCCATCTATCTATGCACATCATTCATTGATAGTGTTTATCAGAAACAGGACCATAGGATGTTGCAGAAACAGAGCAAAACGAACTGGAATTGAGATTATAGAGGGCAAAACCTGGCAAAAGATCTGGTTTTATATCAAAGGGCACCATCAAGTTCACGCATTGAGAAGTTTGAAGCCTCTGATGCCTCAGCTAGAGATTCAAGCATGCTTGTCACTTCAGTAGTATCGTCCAAGTAGTATTTAGCCTTGCTTGGCTTTTGCCCAACTGTGCATGCAAAGACTAGAGCATTATCACACAGTAACCTTTTCGACATCGCATTACCAATCGCTTCAAACATGTCTTCATCAGATCGGTCATCTCCAATACATAGCACAAAATCAACCGGTTTTCCCTTTTCAGCCATCGATGAAAATATCTTCTCTGACACAGATCCTTTGCTGACTCCCTATACTCACACAGAGCACAAACTCCACGAATTAGATCTTTTTAAAAAACACTAATCCTTGAATTATGTAGAAGAGAATAAATTACCTGAGGCTTGACTTCTACAATGTAGTGACCGCTTTTGACTGCCACTGGCTCATTAGCTAGAACACTCTCTAGATGCTCTAACATTTCCTTTGCTTGTAACGAACCAAAGCCTGGATCCGCATCCCGATATTGCCAAACCAAAGCACTCTCTTTGATTTCAATGGAAGAGCCATCGGTAGATTCAGTGTACTGTTTCATTACAGGTTCCACGATCTGCATCCACCCAAAATCAGAGTTCTGCCCACATGTTTCCCATTCTTCATTGCCTGACCACCTAAGGAAAAGATACAAGGCATGTTACTAACCATGAAGGAGAATAATTATACAACTATGAAACAAGTGGGAATAACAAGTAGAGAAGAAAAGCACCTCAAGAAGTATCCATGCTCCGCCGCAATTCCAATGTTTTTGCACGGCGCGAACCACTTGCCTAAGCTTTCCCTCCCTCTTCCGCTGACAATAAAAATTGAATTCTTCTTGTCCTCGCAAAGTGCATCCAAGAAGTTAAGAACTTCCTGGCTTGGAGCTTTATTGATGGAGTTTTGAGGCATCAGAGTGCCATCATAATCCAACAGTATAGCTCTGCTTTTCGCCCTTTTGTAGTCCGACACAATGCACGGTATTGAAAGCTTTCTAAAATTAGGATCGAGTGCCACAACTCTGAAACCAAAACTAATCCCCATCCCCCAACACCTTTTCTTGAAATGGTCCACACATATCCTCTCTAGGTCTTGCAAGAAACTTCTTGACCAATAAGCTACATCGTGAGTACTAACATACCGGAAATGTTTCTCATGTCGCAGCTGTTTCTCAGCATCACTCATTGAAAGGGCCTCATTTAAGGCTTCTCCAGTCGCTTCAACGTTCCATGGGTTTACGCGTATAGCCCCACTAAGCGAAGGAGAACATCCAATAAACTCTGATGCAACCAACATGCTCTTCTTTGGGCCACTAAAATCTGATTCAGATCCAAGTAAACCCTGTCTACAAACAATATATTCGTAGGGAGTAAGGTTCATACCATCTCTAACAGCTGTAACGACTACGCACTCAGCAATATGGTAATAGGCATTTATTTCATTTATTGAAACCGGAGTATCAATATATATGATAGGCTGATATCCAGGTTTCCCAAACTCTTCATTGATCCTCCTGCAGCTTTCTTCGATCTCACCGCGTATTTCGTCTACATCAATACCTTTACCCCTAGCGGGATTAACAATTTGAACCAGAACGGCCCTTCCCCTCCAATTTGAGTGCTGCCTAAGCATTTGTTCCATTGCTAAAAGCTTCAGGTTTATACCCTTGAAAATATCCATGTCATCGATACCAAGCAACACAGTCTTACCTTCGAAACGATTTCTGAGCTCCGTCACCTTACCTTCCTCCTCTGAATATCTCATCACCGACTGAATCCGACCCATGTTGATCCCGACTGGCATGATCTTGATTCCCACAGTCCTCCCGTAATACTCCAGGCCAATGTAGCCTCTCTTAGACTGGTACTCAAGACCCAACATCCGACTGCAGCAAGTAAGGAAGTGACGAGCATAATCAAAAGTGTGAAAGCCAATAAGGTCACTGTTCAGTAACGCCTTAAGTATCTCCTCCCGAACAGGCAGAGAGCGGTATATCTCAGATGAGGGGAAGGGACTGTGAAGGAAAAATCCCATCCTTATCCTGTTAAACCGTCTTCTCAGAAACGTCGGCAAGACCATCAAATGGTAGTCATGAATCCAGACAAAATCATCATC
>NC_025698.1:2659755-2661156 GCF_000633955.1 Camelina sativa | reverse complement strand
AAAAAAAAAAAAAAAAAAAAAAGATTATTAAAAAAAAATAAACTCTGTTTCCAGCCTCATATGTGTATTCTGGAATAATATCATATATGCCCCCTCTATTCTATAGACCAAGCTACTATAACCACTATATTATATAACTCCAAAAGTCAAAAGTTTCTTACCCATTAAAAGATACCATTTCCTTTTTCATGAATAATAAAAACATTATCACATCTTGGTACTTAACATTTTTTCTTTTTGAAATTAATAGTAATCAACAAATTTAACTTAAGTTATTCCAAATATATATATATATATATATATTAAAAAATTTGGATAAAATTTTCATATAGTACAATATTTTAATAATTTATTATAAATCTATGTGAAATCTTTAAAAAAAATATTCTAAAAATTGATCATCAAAAGTATTAAAAATAAAAATGAGAACAAAACAAAATATATAGAATGAAATTTAAACTACAATATATATATATATATATATACTGAACACAAATTAAATATTGGGTGTTCATGTGGACATTAGTAAGAGATCAGGGGCAAAATAGAATAATCAGACGGAAATAAAGGTGAGAATGTGAAATTAAGCATAAAGTCGCACGTATAACAGTCGTACATCGTGTGTGATATACTGATATGGGAAGCTCTCTTGTCGTTGGATATGAATCTCAAAAGGAATATTATTTTTTTTTTAGTTGGGGTTATGATTTTACTGGTCAAATCCAAGGGGCTTAACTTAAATAAACACTTGATTAATTTTTTAAAAAAGAATAAGAACGACCGTCACGGTGTGTCACCGAGTCGTTTGCTTCGCTGTCTAACAAAGTACATGTCATTTTAACAACGTACTTGAAGACCAATGGGATTCGACGGTGATGTAGAAAGAAGGGACAGCCTAGTGGGAATAGCGTAGTCTCCGTATTAGAAAAATGTGGATAAGGCTAGTAAAAGCCAGCCGGACTCGCACTATTGCCAGCTGGCATATAAGCTGAGTATCGTGACGCGCAAGCCGTAAGCGCGTGGATAAGCAGACACGTGATATGGAGGAACAACGTGAGGACGCGTGAGGCCGCCGTGTTGCGATGTTTGTGAACTGTGAATGAATGAAATTGAATGGGGGGGGGTGGACCACCTTTTGGCTTGCTTTGGGCTAGGAGTAGTACTGTAGTAGTGCTCTCTTCTCTATCTCGCTTACCCCAAACGTGTCTAGGACCTTATTTTGGACCGTTTGACACGTGTCGAAACAGGGGACACTTTGAGCGTGTGGTGAGCCGGGGTGATCATGTTTCTTACGTTCTTTCTTTTTCTTTTTTTTTTTTGGATCATTCTGTATTATATAGTTAGTGGAATATAAATAAATAAAAATATGTGGAAGCATATGGGGGATAGATTTTATATAGA
>NC_025698.1:2647409-2659183 GCF_000633955.1 Camelina sativa | reverse complement strand
GGGGGGGGGTTGTATTTAATGAAAATATATTATATACAGTATTATGTATATGAAACTAGTTGGTCAATTAATTGTTGGTTGCACTTTTTTATCTATAATTTTTTTGTCTTTAATGATTGATTAGTTGTAGGCTTGCAGTTACAACGTCGATAAGATTTTTTGTGTTTGTCAGACAATTGTTGTTGTGATTTAAATATTGGACATATACATATTTGAATTTAAATATTGTAAAGAACAAAAAAAAATGTGTAAAGGAAAATGTCATATTTTAAGTCTAAATAAGTGGATGTTATTAGATTGTTGGATTTTCAAGATTTTTCTTATTCGATTGAGATGAAACTTTAAAATGTGTATTTTGCATATGTAACGACTAACGATTGTTTAATTGGATGGAGCATTATATAGGAGTATGAGGTGAATAAGCTGGTGATGCGTCTGACTAATGGTGCTTTCGTTTTAACAAAAGTAAGAATGGTGCTTTCTTTAACTGAACAGTAAAAACATGTCTCGCAACGCAAATAGTTGGATGGAGGAGCAATAGCACTATAGTATAAACTGTCGTTGAAATTAATGAAAATATAATAATAATACTTGTTCTCAATTGCTTAGACTGTGTATTAAATATAGAAAATGTCAAGAATTGAGATCGCGTCGTGGTATTATTAAGCTTGTAGCCCGAAAAGAAATGCCTTGCACTTTTGATACCCCAAGCATAAGTGATTGGTTAAAGTTACTGCAAATCCACTACGTACCACTTGTTGAACGTTGAATGAGTGCAATGCACATTATATATATGTGCTAATTTGAAGAAGCAACAACGTTCATGACTTGAAACGTTGTTTATTAATAATGATAACAAGTATAATCTAGAAAATTTTAAAGTATCATTTGTTACCATTCCAACTGGTTATAAAGATTTAGAAAATCTGAAAGCCATGGAGTCGTTAATTAGGATACTTTTAACACACGAAGTCAACGCGTCGATGTACACAAGAAACTGAACACACACGAATTAGTCAATTAAAAAAGAGAAACCACCATATACGATCATGATAGGAGGATACTAATCTCGTGAAGCTCCTCCTCTCGCTCGAGGCTTATGTTTGATTTATGTGTTATTGCAACTAATGCAACATATTTTTCTAATTATTCTATAAATTTTACAGCCAGAAAAAATATTCTATCAGATAAGATAACGTGTTATTAAAAAAATTAAGTAAAAAGTATCTATATATATATAGACATATCAAAATTTTAATATGATTTTTGAATATTTAAGGTTAGATCTAAGATTTGTTTAATTAGAACATTCAAAAGTTCTTAACTGAATAATAATTCATGGTTTCAATTTAAAATTAGATTTATGAAAATTCAATCTCCTAAATTTATAAACTCTCCAAGTACGTAGCTGTTAGCTACACTACACTACATTCATTCAACCCAAAACTCTTTGAAAGCTGAAACTTACGAAAGATAAAAGAAAAAAAAAGTAATTGTATATTCATCCTAAAGATAATCCTCCTAAAGAGAAATTTTTTCAGAAAGTATTATGTTTTTTTTTTTTCAACAGAAAGTATTATGTTTATAAGTTTATTATATTTTTATCGAATAGAGTTCTTAGGCTTGGGCATTTGGGTGTTCGGGTCGGGTTTAGGTTCGGATAATTCGGGTTCGGGTATTTTAGATTTACTGATATAGGATCCGAACAAATGTTCATATAATTTCGGGTCTGATTCAAGTTCGGTTCCTTTTGGGTTCAGGTACTTTGGGTATTGATTTTAAAAAACCTAAATGTATCCAAAATATATTTGGTTATGGGTAGTAGCTACTCGATACATATCCAAAATACCCAGAAAACCCGAAAAACCTGAAATATACCTGTAAAAGCAATTGTATAATCTAACAAATTCAATAAGAAACAATGAACTAAAACACAAATTAAACCATGTTTTGATCATTTTTATCGTAAAACAAGTCAAACACCAACCAAAGTAGCAAAATAAGCATCCCAACAAAAAAAAGCATGACTTAAAATCTTAAACAAATGAAACTGATAGAGTGAAAGAAACAAATAAAGAAGAATCATTCCCAGCATTAGCAGCCTTTTAACAGATTATCCATAGATCATGACCTGTTACATCAGACCAAATATTTTTAAAACTATAACTCATTTGAAAGAACAAAAATATGACAGAAATGAAGTTACCTTATAGCCGAGTATAATGTCTCTTATTTCGGGTTGAGTCCTAGTTGTTTTAATTTTAAAACTCTGAAAACAAACAACAACAAATGTAACTTAACCGTTACAAAAAAGTAAAAAATTAAACATAAATGTAAAACTTACCTTTCTGAAGACTATCAAATAGTTCAATATCAGCAAGGATATGTGAGTTTGCATGGAAGTCTTTTTCATTAATCTTCATATCTTGTTTCATCCATTGCTCAGTGCACATCAACACTTCCACCATATAATGAGCTAAACAGCTTTTATGAGGCTCAATGATTCGACCACTAGTGCTGAAAGCACTTTCAGAGGCGACAGAAGACACTTGCATTGCAAGAACATCCTTTGCAATTTCAGATAAAATATGGAACTTCTGACTATTGAGTCTCCACCAAGACAAAACATCCCATTTTATTCCAGGAAGGGTTTTAGGAGTCTCTATAGCATCCTTGAGATAAATATCTAACTCATCCTTTGTTTCATCAAGTCTATTTTCTTTCACCATTTCAGTGTAAGCATTGTCCATTCTTTCAAACTCAGAAATTTCTTCTCCAAAATCACTTGAGACTGATTCAAATATAAATCGATCTTGTGTAGCACTAGAAGAAGATGGAATCCATTGAGATGAACTTCACGTTTTTGTTAAGTTGATACTTGTGATAGTATATTAGTCAAACAAAAATTGAATTTTGTGAGTGGAAGTTGTTAAAACACCTACATTATTGGATTTAGAAAATCTCCTTAACTATGCAACTAATTAAGCGGAACTTTTTTAAAAAGATTTTAAACATTTTTTTTTAATTTAATTTATCGGTTTAAATCTGTTTAAAAAGAAGCAATAAAAGCAGCGATCTTACGCCAACCCGACAAAAAGCTCTTTTCATCATCATCATCATCAACAACATCTGAATCATTCATTATCATCAAAACAACAAACACACTAGGAGCGTTCTCTAATCGCAAATTCGAATTTTGGAATCATGTCAAGTTACAAAGCCGATGAAGAGTACGATTACCTATTCAAGCTGGTGTTGATCGGCGACTCAGGTGTCGGCAAATCAAATCTGCTCTCTAGGTTTACCAAGAACGAGTTCAATCTCGAATCCAAGTCTACTATTGGTGTCGAGTTCGCTACCAAGACACTCAAAGTCGAAGGCAAAGTCGTCAAAGCTCAGATTTGGGATACTGCTGGTCAAGAGAGGTCCGATTACGTCTCCTCCCTTCTTCTTCTTTCCTGCTTACTTGATTGATTTCGATCCTTTGGATAAGCTTTTTCAAAATTTCATCCTTTTTGTTTTTGTGGTTTCTCAGTTCGATTCGCTGTTTTAGTAAAGTTTTAGAATCATTGTGTTTGATTTATGTATGTATCTCAAGTTTCATGAATCTGGACTTGTGCTTGGAGTGATTTAAAGATCAAGAGTGAGTTGGTTTTTTATTTATCTCATGTTTCTCAGCAAAGCCTGATTGACGAAACTTACAACCGTCTCAGGTTATGTGCTGAACATGGCTCAAACCCTGCACTATTACTCAGAATTTACTTAGGATTTTATCACATTTAGGCTCTTACTTATGGTTCTCTGCTTTTGTGCTTATTAGATGCTTGTGTAATAGATCTGTATCTCTCATATATAGGTCTAGGTCCATCCCCGTAGTAAAAGTGTTGCTTTTTTTTAGATATTCGACTTACTACATACTGTTTGTCTCCAAACCTCTCTGTTACTGTATCTGTTTTTGTGCTGTTCCTTCTGTTTCACACAAAAGATAGGTTTCCGAGCTTTTGTCTGCTTGACTTTTAAAACCCAATACACTTGGTGAAAAACATTTTCTAGCTCTCCTCTGTCTTGGCTTGCACTAGTCATAGATGGATTTTGAATTTTGCGGTGGAGTTCTTTCCTTAACTCTGTGATTGTTACGTTACAAAGTGTCCATCTGGTAGATACGTTGAATTGCCTCTAAAACGAGAGTAGGATGCTTATCGAAAATAGTCTTACCCCGTCTAGTTATATGTAAGTTACACAGTGTAACTGAACTTATTACTGTCGTTGTTATTGTATCTCTTTTAATCACGTCTAAGATTATACATGGGTTTGTTTATGCTTTTTTGATAGATACCGAGCAATCACAAGCGCTTACTACAGAGGAGCTGTAGGTGCTTTGCTTATTTATGATGTGACAAGGCACGCGACTTTTGAGAATGCAGCAAGATGGTTAAGGGAACTAAGAGGACACACAGACCCAAACATAGTGGTTATGCTCATTGGGAACAAGTGCGATTTGCGCCACTTAGTGGCAGTCAAAACAGAAGAGGCTAAAGCCTTTGCTGAGAGAGAATCTCTGTATTTCATGGAGACATCAGCTCTTGACGCAACCAATGTTGATAACGCATTCACGGAAGTGCTCACTCAGATCCACAAGATTGTGAGCAAAAGAAGCGTGGATGGATCGAACAGAGGAGAAGGATCGTCCACTGATTTACCAGGAAAAGGAGAGACCATAAACGTTAAAGAAGACGGATCGGTTCTTAAGAGAATGGGTTGCTGCTCTAACTAGAGTGCAGGATTGTAGATTTGGTTAGGGTGAGACATCAAATGATTATCTCTTTGGCTATGGCAATCAAAAAAATGAAATAAGAATCCATTACTTTAAGATCATGTTTTATGCTATGGCAAATTTAGCCTGTAAGGGATTTTTAATTTTAAGGTACATGATTGGTATTTGTCTTTGACACTCCCACGACTTGTAAAATTGTAATAAACTAAACAGATGCAGATCTTCCCCTATGTAACATTTCAAAGACAAATGTCACAAATCATCAGGCCTTATTGATAGTCTTTGTGTGAAGGCAAATAAAATACAAAAGACGTTCTTGTAGCTTAACTTTTGAACATGACATTTGTTCAATATTTTCACCTCGTTTTTTTTTCTCCACGAATCTGTCAGAATTGTTTTACGGACAAAAACATATACAAAAATACAACGAGGAACAGTGTCTCTCTCAACTCTATAGGCTAAGGAATAAAAGAAATAGACGCAATTATCAGCTTCTGATTTCTCAAAAAAGCTGAATCTGACTTAACTAAAGGGTATAGAAGCTGATAATAATCGTGGTTAATAATATATTGTTGAACCTGTCAACTATCAAACAGAAGTAGTAAATCTGATTTCTTCTCTTTTTCTTCAGACATGTACAGTGTTTTGTAATCCTGTGCTCATCTGTCGTCTCACATGCTCAGGTATTAGCCTGTTGATCAGCTCCATTGAAGCTCCACCTAACTGACTCCACATACAAAGAACCAATTGGGTTATGGTGAAGTTCCAGGAAAAAAAAGCAGCATTTTTCTGGAGCTTAGATTGATTTTTTACCTCTTGTTTAAAATTGAACAATGGAGGTAATGGACGGCCATTTGGAAGACGGGCGTTTGGCTCTCGAAGTTCATTGAAAAACGGATGAGCACATGCTTCAAGCTAAAGGGGCAACGAAATACAACTGTCAGAATAAGTCTCAACTCCATCCAACACTTGAAAGAGAATTTAATCGAGCTTCTATATTTCCACTCCATCACTCAAAGACAAAAACAAGTTATCACAAAGACTACTTATGATTCCAAAAAAAAAAAANAGAGTTACTGACCGCAGTGCAGCGTAGACTTGGTGAATATTGAAGAAGCCGAGATGCAAGGTCAATGGCTTCTGGAGGCATCCGCTTATGAAACACCTGGAGGTCAAGGGTACAATATATGGTTGATGTTATATATGACATGCTTTTATGACTACTGTGTAGGTTAAGTAGTTGTTGGACCAGAAAAAAAGGTGAGATAACTTACCTTGTGCCAAGGGTGAGCTTTGATTTGTGGGAATCTAAAGTCTGTGTAGTTTGGGTTCATACATCGAATTTCTTCACGAGTTGGAGTACCAAGAACCTAAACCAAGGCAGCAAGAACTTATGGTAACACATATGCTAGATTCTAGGTATCTTATAAACCTAGAAGAGAAAAATTAGCCAGCTATAAGTAAAGGAGACTTCACCTTTATGATCTCCACAAGCTGATCAACTGAATTTTCTCCAGGAAATAATGGCTGTAGAGAGAAAGAGAGAGAGTTTGAGATAATAAAACATCAGGCAGGCACTATATGCAGAGATTAACGCGTAGAAATCCACACTAACCTGGCCAAGAAGAAGCTCTGCCAGAACACAACCAGCAGACCATATATCTATGGATGCTGTATACTCTGTGGCTCCAAAGATGAGTTCCGGAGCTCGATAATAACGGGAGCATATATATGATATGTTTGCTTCACCTTTGACCTATAAAGTATTGCCAAAACATTTTAAAGGGTTACCAAAACAGAAATGCATGAAATGAGTGCTTTCACGAGGCGAGAATTCTGCTACCGCCTATACTTATTTACATAACTTCTGAGTAATGGGGAAAGCAATATAATTGGTATAGTTCACACTCAATGGTAACTCATGAACTGCATGTGTAGATACATAAGCAAGTAGACAACACAAGAAACTCAGTTAAAGAAAGGATAACAGCCTTACCAATACTTTTGCACTTCCAAAATCACACAGCTTAACCTGGTGGGTTAAGGGATCAACCTACAGTAAGCACCAGAAAGTTAGATCCAAAAACTAGTTAAGGTTAAAAAAACACATGCCATGCTATTTGACGTACCAAAAGATTTTGTGGTTTCACATCTCTGTGGCAAACACCAGGAACAGTATGGATGTAAGCCAAACCTCTGAAGATCTGCATTAGATATCTTTAATCAGTTTCAGAGTCCAATATATTAGAGGTTATTTGTGAGACAAACTGCAAAGTAATAGTGCATACTTGATATGTGTAAAGTTTGACATAGAAAATTGGCATCCTCTGATTTGAACTAGTGTAGTGCCTCAAAACCCGGTACAAAGTCTCAGGTACATACTCCATAACGAGGTTGAGGAAGAGCTCATCTCTACTGGTTGTGGAGAAGAAACAGTGCTTCAAGGAAATGACATTTGGGTGATCCATTAGTCGCATAAGTTGCAACTCACGGTTTTTGTATCGTCGATCTTGCAAGACCTTTTTAATGGCTACGGATTCTCCAGTTTCCAAGCATTTCGCCTACAATATATAGTAATTTTTAGGGTTGATCAGAGAGCAAAAATAAGATTTATGACGTGTATATGCTAGCACAGAGGAGCGCAATATACCTGGAAAACAATTCCGAACGAACCTGTTCCAACAACCCGCTCAGCCATGTAACTAATGGTCTGTAGGGGACAAAATGAAGTTGAGATAAGAGATCATAATTACTTCGACTAGGCAAAAAGTAGTTAAGAGAGAGAGATCATAAGCAAAAACTAGAACTTAACCTGCTTCGGTTCACCGTTTTTGCCGCCAATGGTAGTGGAAATGATATGACCGGTAACAGCATCATTTCCTTCAATAACAGCAGCAGTCATTTCCTGCAATCCAGCTCACATATTAGTAACAGGCGTTAAACTATTGTGATTAAACTACAAAGGTGGACGAGAGAGATGGTAAGCATATACTGATTTCAACAAGCCTCGGGATAAATATGACAGTATAAGAATGCTATTATTACATAAATGATCAAAATAAACTTCAATATTATCACATTTATACCGAGGTAAGTTCTGCCAGAGAAAAATCATACAAGTAAAATGGAATAAGTTATGGCAGAGTGAAGGACAAGCCAAAGTAAAAAAGTGGAGAATAAATGTCGGGAGAGAGAGAGAGAGAGAGAGAAGCAATGGGCCAAGAGAAAACATAACTATAGGAATACTCGAAAACCTGCCAAGAGTGAATTCAGAGATGTACAAGTAAACTGTACTTTGAAGAATGAACAGTATTGAATCCATAAATAATCTGAGATATTCAAACAAGCAAAGCAAATTGTACCTTGAAGTATGAACATATTGTTGAAATAAATAAACGAAATATTATACATATACAAGAAAGAAATGTAGGTTAGCCAATCGCAATCAACTAATTCAGCTCTAAATTTTTGCACAAGATTCAATAAAAAGGTTACTGTTGCTTAGATCTCCGGTAGAGAGAAAGTTTGAAGTTGTAGCTCGGGAAAAATCAATCTAGCTGTAAAGTAAAAGTCGCAGTCTCCTATATATAAAAAAAAAAACGCTCTTGTCGGAGTAAAAAAAATAACTCTCCGGTGAGCTCAGATCAGAAACGAGGACCGAACAAAAAAAACATGAGCACGAGAATACAAATCGATTCTACTGAACTTAGACATGGAACAAAGAATATATATAAAAAAAAAAGGAGCTAGATCGGAGTAGATCTAGAACAGCCACCAAACTCTAATTTCAAATGTGTACTGTTTACCAAGCACAGACGTCAAAACAGAGAGAGAGAGAGAGAGAGAGAGACGGGGGAGGGAATAAACCTTATCTGAATCCGTTTCAGAACGGCGTTTGGAAGCGTCACCGTCGTGCAGAAGCTGCGGCGGAGGAGGAGCAAGAAGAGCATGAGGCTGTGGTTCCAATGGTAATGAAGCCATGTGCTTTTTTTTGTTCTCAACACTTTCTCTCTCAACCAATGCTGAACTAATTGAGTAAAGTCTATTTTTCTCAACACTCTCTCTCTCTCAAAAGAGTTCAAAGACAAAGGAGGACCCACGGAAGACTAGTAGTGTGCGCGTGAATGTTACGCTCCAATCATATATCTACTTTCTTATTTAATAATGATAACTAAATTTATACTTAAAAAAGTTATAGAACTCCATTAGATTATTCCAATGACTCCATATGGGTATCAAATTTATTACTCCAATCATATTTCCCATTTTTAGATATAATAAAGCTTAACTTTAAAGACATTTGCAAACCATTTAATTTTTAGTGTTTTTGGTTCCTTTTGCTTTCATCATTGATGATCACAAGTGTTTTCTTGTCTACCGAAACTATTAAAGATGATCTGATGGATTCTTTTTTGATTTTTCGTTTACACACTACATCTATCACACAAAAGAGTTTTTTTTTTTTTTTAAGTTTTAGTATCCATCCCATCATCAGCTTTTCAATCCACACTTCAAACTTCATCAAATCATATTTGCCGTTTCGAGAAGATATCGACCAAGAATTTACAACATTCAACTCACGTATATCCATAGATTGGGAAAAACACCAAGAATTGAGACTTAAAGAAGAACCCAAATCTTGAGATTATTATCATGCAAGCACAATTGTGAAACGAAGAAAGTTCAATGGAATATACCTTTGCCAAGACAAAGTTAATTTAGGAAAACTAGATTCTTTCAAATACATAACCAAAAAAACCATCCCGTCATATTCAAACAGCATCGTTCTGCTTTATATATAACACATGACCAGGTGCTTTCTTATAAGATTCATGTGATTCCTACTGAAGTATACCAAAGACCCACTCACATCATGGAAATCAAAATTTTGCATTCAAAAACACTATAATCATTTGAGACAGTTTTGTCTAGTCTTCTAGTAGGCATAATCATCATCTGAGCACATTACAACATATCACCATAAGAGAAAAAGTTCCACAGAACAAAACCAAAACCTGTGACTAAAATTGTATAACCAGATCGATTCATCAGTGTTTTAAGCTAAGGTTGTCCAACTTGTTCATAAACAGGCAATGCCATGCTCTCAAGCAGCTTGATATGCAAAAACCTAACATTCTTCCATTTACCAGGAACTGAATCACCAATCCCATTTATACTCACCATCACATTCTCTGCAATCTCCTTCCTTCCCATTGACAATCTCGCCACCTTAACAACGCTACACGTACCTGTACCAACGAAGAACAGAGCCGATTCACAAGCTTTCTCAATCTGCTCTTTCCAGCTCCCATGCCTCAGGTTAACCGCGATAGGGTTCTTCTTCTTCTTAGCAAACTCTTTCCCCAGCAGCTTCGGCAACATCGGCATCAGCCTCCTCTCCGCGAAATACAGCTCGCAGCAACGCTTCTCCTTCTCTAACTTGACTAAATCCGACTTCAGTTTCGAGACTTTGATCACAGCGGTGATCGGGATCTTCTCCGATTCGATCTTCTTCAAAGCCGCTTCCTTTGTGATTTTGTTCTTGTGTTTGTCGTCGATGATTAAACAGAGCTCTGGCGAATCTTCGGCGGAAAGATCGATGAGAGGATGAGGAAGAGGGATCATGATTGGGTTAGTCCGATCCAGCTGGGGGATTCTCTTCACTGTCACGATTAGGTAGACGAAACCGTCGTTCTCGTTCTCGTTCTCGTTCTCGAGCTGTTCTGAGTTCTTCTGGGACTTGGATTTGGAGTCCCACCATTTTAACAGAGATTTCACGGCTCTGTTAACGTTATTCGGGTCAACCTTCGACTGGTTACGCGCCGGGAGAGCAGCCATCGTAGTAGTACTCATTCTCCGGTGCGAGAGAGAGACGGCGCAATTGCGAAATTAGGGTTTCGAGTCCGAATATAAAAGGGTTTAACGAATCAAAAAAATTTATTATTATTATTTTTTTTTTTGACAACGAAGATTTTTATTATTAGAATTGCGTTTTCCTTCCCCCCTTTATTTTTTTACTTTCGATATTATTATATTCGTTTTCCTTTTAATATATAGATGCTCATGAAAAATATTTCCAATGTGTTTCTTCTCTTAATGTTATCAAAAAAACAGTTTGACTTTTATATGATTTCAAAGATTTTAAGATCAAAATGTTTTTCCAACTGACCACGCTAACATATTCCAAAATTTTTTACCGCGTGTTTGAAATTGTCAAGTCAACGAAATTTTATTGTTTTACCAAAAAATTAAATCTAAATTTTATAATATTTTAAAAGTTTATGTTTTTCTGTTCTAGATTTAAAAATTTGTCATTTTTTTGGACATTTTTCTAAATAATAGTATTTTTTTAAAAAAATACCATAAGAAATGGACAACATAGCATCGATCGTGTCTTCATGATATGTGACTGTAAATATTAATTTCTTGGACTAGCAACGTAAATAAATCTATGTAAAAGACGTCAACCAAAGATTTGTCTTCGTTGATGTGAAGTAAAGTTTTGTCTTCGCTAATGGAGACATACTAATAAGTAGAGATGAATAGTATGTTGGTATCAGACGTAGTATTGCTTTGTTCTTGTATATATAATGGTATATACAGGCCCGACTCATTAATTTTATGGGGTATGTGTATTTTTTGAAATTGATTTTTGCAATGAATTTTAATATATGACAATTTTTTTGAAAAAGCCAATGATGTATGTCGAGAGATATGGATCAAAAACTCGATTATTAAAAACACACAAAAGGATACATTTTAAAAAGTGCTTTAGAATTAGACCACATATTAGCTATAGGACCGGCCCTGCATGTGCTGGTGCTACTTGCTAGGGTATTAAAGATGGAAATGGGAGAAGTAGATCGAGCATTAAAGAAGAGCTGTTAATCGCATTTAACTAAGAGGGACCTTTACTTAAGCTTGGAATAGCCCATATATACTCCTGCATTTTTCAATATTAAACTGCTCATAATTCGAACTCAAAAAAAAAAAAAAAAAA
>NC_025698.1:2592003-2647170 GCF_000633955.1 Camelina sativa | reverse complement strand
ATAGATATTGGTCGTGGGCCGATATAATAAGAGCGTCAACCGTTATGATTGTGCACTTTTTCTGTCTCTTGGCACCGTTCAACTACAAATGGGAAGCTTTACGGTTTGGTTTGGTGCTCTACGCCTTGACTTCACTCAGCATCACATTCTCATACCATAGGAACTTGGCTCATCGGAGCTTTAAGCTCCCGAAATGGCTTGAGTATCCATCAGCTTATTTTGCTGTTTTTGCTCTTCAGGTTATTTAATTGATAACTAAGTATTACATATTTGTATATCAAACATTTTTTCTTTTAGTTTTGAAGTATGATTAGAAAATATTTATTATTCTTAGGGTGATCCATTGGATTGGGTGAGCATACATAGGTTCCATCACCAGTTCACAGATTCAGATCGCAACCCACATAGCCCAATCGAAGGATTTTGGTTCAGTCATGTGTGGTGGATATGTGACACTCATTATATCAAATATAAGGTATAAACATAACGTGTATAATTCTTCTTTTATGACTTTATGATGTTATTGTAATATTAATGCAAAATAATACTGGAACAGTGTGGAGGACGTAACAACGTGATGGACTTGAAGCAGCAATGGTTCTATTGGTTTCTACGAATGACAATTGGTTTCCACGTCTTAATGTTTTGGACCGTCCTCTATCTCTATGGTGGTCTACCTTACCTTACATGCGGCGGGGTATGCCTATTTCTTTATATTACACAAAATTATTTGTAGGTATCCAAATAAATACAGCTGATACATGTATATTTCTACAGGGCGTTGGAGGTGTGATTGGGTACCACCATGGGCGAAGCCAATATAAGATCATGTGGGTCAAATGACTCTGGTGAATTTTTAAAACTGGTTAAATTTTTAAAGAAAAAATCAAATTGACCCTGGTAAAATAGCACAATTGACCCTTATAAAAAAATTTAACAACACAATTGACACCTTAAAACTTATTTTGACCCTGGTAAACTAATTTCCTAGCTCCGCCACTGGGTACCACATGATATGGCTCTGGCATGCCATATTTGGGGTTCGAGGTCGTGGAAGACTAAAGACACATCTCGTAACCTTTGGTAATATAAGATATATTACGGCCCCATATTTATCTATGTATAAAAAATAAATTTAACGATGGATCTTGTGAATGTATCGAAGGTGGCTAAGCATATTTACAATGGGAGAGAGTTGGCACAACAATCATCACGCGTTTGAGTCATCGGCGAGACACGGATTTGAGTGGTAGCAAATAGATATCACTTGGTATCTCATTAGACTACTTGAGGTTCTCGGATTAGCCACTGATGTCAAATTACCCTCGGAATTCCAGAAACAGAATTTGGCTCTGTCTCATTGATATCTGAAAGACTGAAACAATCATCTAAAAACATATATATATATATATATATATATATATATATATATATATATATATATATAATTATGTACTTGTTATATAAACAAAGTAACCGAAGTTCAACTATATATATATATATATATATATATTTTTTTTTTTGAACAACACCTAAGTTCAACTATATAAGAGAAGCATAATAACATATATGAAAGAGAGATTTATATCAATAAATATATATACAGCCTGTATATACATTATATGTTTGTAATTGACTAGCGTTGTATTGTGTGATCATTACTGTATCGAAGCAAACGAGTTTATATTACTTGTCTCTTTTTAAATGAACAGTCACATCTTATTAATACTCAATCTAAAGAAAATAAATAAATAAAACAAAAAATGTTCGGTGGAGGAGAAATTATTCATGGATCATAAGATCAATCTTTCATAACATACCTAAGCAGTGAATCCCTCGAAATAGCTAATTGCACTGTGTTCTGAACTTCTGGTAATGTTTCCAAAACGCAATTGTTCTAATTTCTTATTTTGAATACTACTTACTAGTCGTTAGACTGTTAAGTTGGCTACATGCATGGCTTTAGATCAAATCTTAATTTTTTTGGAAAATGGGTCCTATATTTACAACGAAAATTTTCAGTTGGGCTTATTTTTTTTACTAAAAATTTCAAAAAAAATTGAGACCCAATAAGTTTGTGTCTTAGGAATGTACGGCGGGCCGGGCCTGTGCATGGGGATTGATTGAACCCATATGGATTCTATGCTGCTGACCATTATTCGTTTTGTTATCAAATTTGACTGTTAAGTTGGATGAATATCATTGTTATTAAATTATTCTCAAAGCATGCATTAATCACATAGTAGAAGCTAGAATTGTGAAGAATTCATAACTGTCAGCGAATTTAACTATGATCGCATTTTAAGATTGTTTCTTGGTTGATCATAATCATAGGTACAGTCATTTGACATGGGAGTGGAAGATAGGAATACAAAGCTATTTGCATCCCATGTTATACGCAATCTTCTACAAAGATAGGAATACAAAGCTATTTCTATATGGAGAAAATTTTGCAAGTTGGTCCGCATCCTTTCTATGCAGCTTAGTAAGTCAATTGCTTAATTTTTTTTTTTCGTATAATATATATGGCTATGAATTTGCTACTAGTGAAAATTACAAGATTAACCAAGGTTATTACGAACAAACATCACCTAAAAGTTACTACTCAATGATAGATTGATGTAATCAGAAGTAAGTTAGAGATCACAGATCCCTCTGGTAATTGAATATGTTTTCCTCTTATTTGTTTTTGAAACCTGATCTTTTTTAGTTTTTAGTTGCATTTTGTTCCACATTGATTCCATAACTTTTTGGTAGCTCTGTTGTCAAATGGCAAACATGTTTATATTCTTCTGTTTGAACCGTATTTTTTCATACTGTTTGGAACTGTTGTTTAGTACACTACAGGGCTCCTGGCCTTGTATTAGAGATCCTACAAAAAGTTATCCTGTCATTCGGGAGTGGAGTTTAGGCATATATAGCAGCTAACATGTGACATAAGACCCACAATTGCAGCCATATGATTATATGTTTGGATACTGGAGCTATTTTTTGCGCCTAATAAGGTCAAAATCATCATTGCGGAAGTGGTACCAATTGGGTAACTTTAACTCTGCAGTTGTACTCTTGAAAGTTAATTTGAATGTATTATTTTCAAAATTTCATTGCGCGTACTTGCTCATGCTGGTTAGGTCTTTGGTCTTCCTCGGTGGTTTCACTTGTGTACTGTGTGTTGGATCGCCTGGTGTACAGCTCATGGGTCTTAAGGATTGCAGGTATTATCGATGTACTTCCGTTATTGAAAACTTGACAAAGGAACATGAACATCCTTTCATCAAGAATAAAGTTGTCTATGTGACATATCGTATACTTGATGAAGAATGGATGTGCTACACGTAACTTTTGATATTATGTGGGTAGCTCAAATGGAAGCATCTGGTTCATCTTTTCATCATGAAGAATGTTCCTCGAAAGAACCATTTCCATCAAGTGGACCCTAAAGTCTAAACTAAAGACTTCCAGACTACTTTTTTACTTGCTATACCAATATTCCGATGACACTCTATAAACATGAGTTTATTTATTCCATCAGGTAAAGAATAAATCACTCTAGTGTATGAGTTTACTATTTACTCTGCCAACAAAAAAACAAAAACAAAAAAACAGAGAAGACATATTAAAAAAAGAAGTTGTCTCTCACTGTCACATTTAATTTCCCTGGTTACATTGGAATCTCTGTAAAAAGGATTTGTTGGATGATACAACTTGTATCAATGTAGGTCTCACTTGTTAATTGAGAATATTTAAATAATTGACAATATGTATATTAACCCATGTTTTATATTTGCATGGCATGCTAAATCACATTAGCAGTATGAGGTGCTATTCTTCTATGCATGATTATGGTCAATTAAATGTGTTCAGACTTGTGAGTTTATATACTTGCAAGTTGCAACGCAACACGATTTAACACTGCTAAGTGATGTGATATAACTTGGAATCATCAGACTGAAAAAAACTAGGTTCTAAAATACAAATTGAAAAACTAAGTCCGAGCGAGACCATTAATTCTTCTTAAATGTGTAGTTTTATTATTCATAGAAATGTGAACCATGGGCGCATTCAATTCTTTCTTTCTTTTTCAACTAGAGTTTTGTCCAAGTTTTATTGTCTCATTTCCGGGTGGAACTGTTGGGAGCCCACAGTTCTCATAACCTGAGGTCACAATTCAAATCACAACATTTTTTTTTTTCTTCTAACAAACGTATATAAATTTGATTCTATTAAAACTAGTTTTGTCTTTGGAATGCCAAGGAAAAAAACTACCGACTGCTTCTTTTTTTTTCATGAATGGAACTAGATATTTTTTATTTAACCAGCTAATAAAACGAGTGATGAGAAGTTGAGAACTCTAATATTGTATTTGAAACTTCTATTGTCACTTATAAAACAATCTTATACAATTCTCATCATTAGATGTAATTTATCGATTTGTTTACTTAACACAAAATTTGTTGTATCTGTTATGTATATTTGCTTCTTTACTTTACGTTAACATATATAATCAAATTTTATATTTTGAGATACTAGTGGTGGTTTTCTACATATTCTTCTCTATCGTAACTCCAATATTACTATAAATAGAAACATTAAAGTGCACATTGTAAGATACAACCACAACAGACAGAATTTAAAAGCATTACTCTTTTTCTTTTATTTTTTTGAAAAATCAATTAGGTTTCGATAAAAAAAAAGTTTTGCCTTTTGATTTCGATACAGCTCATGTGTATCCTTGGATGATAGAGTAGAGAAGGTCACGAATCTATATAAAGATAACGCAGAAAAGCTAGCTTAAAAGCACTGCATGAAACGGATAACATAGCTAGCATGCCTTCATCTGTGACTCTGTACATGTAAATATTAATTTCGTAATAAATATCTGTAAGAAACGTCGGCCAAAGATTTGTCTTGGTTAGCGTGGAGTAAAGTTTTATCTTTGGCCAATAGAGACATCAGACATACCAATAAGTAGAGATGAATATTATTACTTTGTTTTTGTTTTTGGATATAATGCTATATACATTATAAGAAAATGGCTGTAAACAAAACTAAGTTGAACGTTGGGGAGTGAAAACATGTGCTGGTGCCAGAGTATTAAAGATGGAAATGGGAGAAGTAGATAGAGCATTAAAGAAGAGTGGTTAATCGCATTTAACTATGACGTGGACCTTTACGTAAGCTTACAATAGCCCATATATACTCCTACGTTGTTCAATGTTAAAATGCACAATTCGAACTCAAACAAAAGAAACTCCTCTCGGTGCAATGTGTGATCCCATTAGAGGTAATGGCTCTAGCCAAAGAGGCACAGTGAGTAAGGAAAGAAGGCCTTATATTCATAGATATTGGTCGTGGGCCGATATAATAAGAGCGTCAACCGTTATGATTGTGCACTTTTTCTGTCTCTTGGCACCGTTCAACTACAAATGGGAAGCTTTACGGTTCGGTTTGGTGCTCTACGCCTTGAATGCACTCAGCATCACATTCTCATACCATAGGAACTTGGCTCATCGGAGCTTTAAGCTCCCAAAATGGCTTGAGTATCCTTCAGCTTATTTTGCTGTTTTTGCCCTTCAGGTTATTTAATTGATAACGAAGTATTACATATTTTCAAACGCTTCTCCTTTTAGTTTTGGAGTATGAACAGAAAATATTTAATTATTATTCTCAGGGAGATCCATTGGATTGGGTGAGCATACATAGGTTCCATCACCAGTTTACAGATTCAGATCGCGACCCACATAGCCCAATCGAAGGATTTTGGTTCAGTCATGTGTGGTGGATATGTGACACTCATTATATCAAATATAAGGTATTATAAACATAACGTGTATAATTCTTCTTTTATGATTTTATGATGTTATTGTAGCATTAATGCAAAATAATATTGTAACAGTGTGGAGGACGTAACAACGTGAATGACTTGAAGCAGCAATGGTTCTATTGGTTTCTACGAATGACAATTGGTTTCCACGTCTTAATGTTTTGGACCGTCCTCTATCTCTATGGTGGTCTACCTTACCTTACATGCGGCGGGGTATGTCTATTTCTTTCTATTACACAAATTTATTTGTAAGGTATCCAAATAAAAACCGCTGAAATATGTATTTCTACAGGGCATTGGAGGTGTGATTGGGTACCACGTGACATGGCTCGTAAACTCGGCTTGCCATATTGTGGGTTCGAGGTCGTGGAAGACTAAAGATACATCTCGTAACGTTTGGTAATATAATATATATTATGGCCCCATTTTTTCTATATATATAAATATATAAAATCATAGATTTAACGATCGGTCTTGTGAATGGATTGAAGGTGGCTTAGCATATTTACAATGGGAGAGAGTTGGCACAACAATCACCACGCGTTTGAGTCATCGGCGAGACAAGGATTAGAGTGGTGGCAAATAGATATCACTTGGTATCTCATTAGACTACTTGAGGTTCTCGGATTGGCCACTGATGTCAAATTGCCCTCGGAATTCCAGAAACAGAAATTGGCTCTGATTCGTTGATATCTGAAAATATCATCAAAAAAATATAATTATGTACTTGTTATATAAACAAAATAACCGAAGTTCAACTATAAGAGAGTATAATTAATATTAAAGAGAGATTTATATCTATATAATATATAAATATAAATATGGTTGCAATTAGCCTTGTATTGTGTGATCATTATTATATCGAAGCAAAAGAGTTTAATATTTTGTCTCTCTTTGAATGAACAGTCGAATCTTATTAACTAGTCTCAAGATATAGTCACATCTTGCTAATGTACTCAATCTAAAGAACAAGAATTTTGAAGAAAATCAATCGAAATAAATAGGGCTGGGTATTCGGGTAACCCATTTGGGTTCGGGTATTACCCATTCGGGTTCGGGTAAATAGGTTTAGAAAAATAGAACTCATTGGGTATTTTTAGATATATGGGTTCGGTTCGGTTTGGGTACTATCGGATTCGGGTCGGTTTGTGTTACAAATTTTAGAACCCGATTNGTATGTCTATTTCTTTCTATTACACAAATTTATTTGTAAGGTATCCAAATAAAAACCGCTGAAATATGTATTTCTACAGGGCATTGGAGGTGTGATTGGGTACCACGTGACATGGCTCGTAAACTCGGCTTGCCATATTGTGGGTTCGAGGTCGTGGAAGACTAAAGATACATCTCGTAACGTTTGGTAATATAATATATATTATGGCCCCATTTTTTCTATATATATAAATATATAAAATCATAGATTTAACGATCGGTCTTGTGAATGGATTGAAGGTGGCTTAGCATATTTACAATGGGAGAGAGTTGGCACAACAATCACCACGCGTTTGAGTCATCGGCGAGACAAGGATTAGAGTGGTGGCAAATAGATATCACTTGGTATCTCATTAGACTACTTGAGGTTCTCGGATTGGCCACTGATGTCAAATTGCCCTCGGAATTCCAGAAACAGAAATTGGCTCTGATTCGTTGATATCTGAAAATATCATCAAAAAAATATAATTATGTACTTGTTATATAAACAAAATAACCGAAGTTCAACTATAAGAGAGTATAATTAATATTAAAGAGAGATTTATATCTATATAATATATAAATATAAATATGGTTGCAATTAGCCTTGTATTGTGTGATCATTATTATATCGAAGCAAAAGAGTTTAATATTTTGTCTCTCTTTGAATGAACAGTCGAATCTTATTAACTAGTCTCAAGATATAGTCACATCTTGCTAATGTACTCAATCTAAAGAACAAGAATTTTGAAGAAAATCAATCGAAATAAATAGGGCTGGGTATTCGGGTAACCCATTTGGGTTCGGGTATTACCCATTCGGGTTCGGGTAAATAGGTTTAGAAAAATAGAACTCATTGGGTATTTTTAGATATATGGGTTCGGTTCGGTTTGGGTACTATCGGATTCGGGTCGGTTTGTGTTACAAATTTTAGAACCCGATTAGTACCCGAAAAAATATAATTAAATTTAAATAAATTTAGTTAAATTTTGACTTACATAACAAAATATTTTTGATATTTTGATTATTTTTGATATTTAGGTATAAAACTAAATAAAATATTCAAAACTATAATCATAATTTTGGGGTAATTGCATTATATTAATGATAAATATTATAAATATGTTTATATGTTCGGGTTTAATGGGTACCCAAACAGGTACCGGGTATTACCCGACCCTAACCCGAACCCACGAGTATTAGAAAATAGAACCAATAGAGTTTTATAGGCAAACTTGTACCCAACCCGAACCCGGTTTTTCGGGTCGGATTCCGAGTTGGGTATTCAGATACATTTTTTATGCCCAAGCCTAGAAATAAATATAAAAATGTTCGGTGAAGGAGATATTAATTATTCATGGATCATAAGATAAATCTTTAATTTATAAGATGCGCATGATGATGTTGTCTCGCCTGTGGTCACCTGAGTAGTGAGTACTATGTGTGTCCCAATCGTCTTAATTCGTGGTCCATGCTAAAGTCGTACGAATCAGTTGTTATTTTGTTTTAAATTTGATCAAACAACCCCCAGTACTCTCTATTATCTATATCTCCCAACATTCAATAGGGTTCTCAGAGATTGTCAGTGACATTTATCACCTGTCATTGTTCTCTTTTGGTAAATATCTCTTAATCTCAAGATTCTTAATATTTGACATAAAAAGCACAGACTCGTCATTTATTTATTTACGTCCACTCGATCGTAATTTTTACTTTTGCATATCTTACTAAAATTAGCTCTTTAAGATTAATAATTATTGAGTATTTAATACCTCACATTGTTATAAGTTATAACTTACTAATACTTATAATCTTTAATTTACCTTTAGCTAGATCAACGGTTCTCTTATTTTTATTTTGGGATGATGTGGAAGGCTACGAATACTAAAGTCATTTCTAGCTTATACCAATGTGAGATATTATCTTCTTTTATTGTCAAACTGTGAGATATTATCTATTTATAAATATTTCTAACGAAACTTGGGAAAGTTGAAATGGCGTTGGCCGTTGGGGCTTTCGTAGTTAAATCCTCATCTTGAGACATACCACTTATGGATATACATAATACATATATATATATATATATATATGTATCTCCCTTTTCTTAATGGTAAGAAGTCACAAGAGGTTTGGCTGTAAGGAAAACTTGTTTAAGTTATGGGCGAAACATGTGCTGTTGCCGGTTTATAGAAGATAGAAATGGAAGAGGCAGATAGAGCATTCAAGGAGAGTGGTCGCTCGTATGCATTTAACAATGTTGACCTTTACGCAACAATAGTAGCTCATATAAATCTACCCAAAACTAATGTTGTTCATACTACAATTTCTAACTACGGTCCGATATGTGTGACCCCACTAGAGACGATAATCAGAGTGGTGAGTAAAGCATAAGAGGGCGTTTTTTTCCCTGAAAAATAGCCGTTGGTGGATGTAATATTAAGAGCGTTAACCGTTGTAATTGTGCACTTTTTGTGTCTCCTGGCGCCTTTTAATTACGAGTGGTAGGCTACAAGGTGATGGACTTGAAGAAGCAATGGTTCTATTATCTATAGACTATAGGTTTCTACGAAGGGCTATTGCTCTCCACAACTTAAATGTTTTGGACCGTCCTCTATCTATATGGTGGTTTACCTCACTATACATGCGGCGGGCTATATCTTTTTCTATTTTTTTCGGACGAAGTTAAATTCTTAGTCTTCGCAATGAATATGTATGAAAATCAAAATCAATATATATATATATATTATGACAGGGGGCTTTGGAGGTGTGATCAGGTATCACGTGACATGGCTCGTAAACTCGGCATGCCATATTTGGGTTCGAGGTAGTGGAATACTAAAGACACTCGATCATCTCGTAATGTTTGGTAATATATAAAAGACCATACAAGAATATATCTATATATCAATGTTTGAATATTGAAGATTAGTCTTTAAAAAACGGAGATCTGACGATCTTGTGGACATAATGACGGTGGTTAAGTTTGTTCACGATGGGAGAGAGTTGGTACCTAATTCGACTATTTGAAGCTCTCGAAATTAGCCACTGATGTCGCAATTCCAGAAACAAAAGATGACTCTAGTTCGTTGATGTTTACTTTCAGATTTGAATTTTTTTTTTTTTTTTTTTTTGTAAAAATTAAGATTTGAAATATTCACATGAGAAATTAAATTAAATGAGCTGCTATTTATATAAAAGTAAGCTCTAAATAAATCAAAAGACTAGGCGATATAGGTAGCTGTTTTTTCATTTTTGTCAGCTTTGGGATTATGGTTGTATTCCATTATAAATAAATCTTTACCCATGTTTTTATGGCTTATATGTTTTTTTTAATTTGTTTCTTATTAAACTATATAGTAATAGTACTATTGTATATTAGTCACGTCACGTGAGTCTTATTTCCCTTTCTCCGAGATTATCGTCTTTGTGGTCCGTCTAACAACGTCGTACGTACAGATTTGTATTTGGTCATACATTAATTTATCAATCATTCCAATTATATATATGTGAAATAGTTCAATAAAGTGAAGGAGAGTTGACATTATATATTAATTTATATACTATACAGGTACCTGTCATTGTTTTCTTTTTGCGCCTTGTTTTAGGATGTCTTTAATTACATAGATCAACTCTTATTTATAACAGGATTCTTCTTAAGATGTGAGAAAAATAATATTTTGGAGACGTAATATAGAGTTTTCGAATATAGTAGAAATTAGGATAAATAATTTGTAGATAATCAAACAAACTCTGATAATCTTAACCACTAAACAGGATGGCATGTGAGAGTTAGAGTAAGAAACGTAAGTTGAAATTGCTGCCCATATTGAAACTCTTTGTTTTTTTTTGGTAAAAGATTAAATTTTATACCATTTTCTATTTTTTCTATACAGAAAGAAAAAAATAGAAACTCTTGTTAACATGTCATTAACGACCGACCTCGATCGACTCGCCGATATCCAAGATCAACACATATCAACACTCATGATGTTATACGATGGTTTTCCTTGTTTTAGTTTAAGATGGTATACCATAAGTTAACTAATTTTATTTTTATTCTTTTCTGGTCAAATGTTTATTACGTAAGTTGGTAAGATAAATCAATGAAAACGGCCTACCATCATATCGACAGCTACCAGAAAATCGCACAAATTTGCAGTATCATCTGCAGACAATATATAGAATTAGAGGGTGGTAAAATAACACCAACTTAATGGTGTCTGATATGAAAACATAATAATGTATTTGGGTCATCACTGGAAAATGCTGGTGGCATTAAATTTTAAACATTCGCTATTCTCAACCTTTAAGTATAGTACAATCTGTTTGTCTGTGACAAGAAAAATTCCGATTACGCAAATTCAAACCAGTCGCTGTGATGAGACCCATGATAACCAGATATTTGCGTCTGAGATAGATAGTGTGACCAATGCAATGATAATTAATGATTAGATTCACAGTGAAAAACAAATTAGGTTTTTATCGCTGTTACATATACTATTCCCCACTCGGTAGTAGTTAAAAGTTGAATTTATTAAGCTGCATGTCCTCATTGGTTAATCGTATGAATATACTTATATGATATGATCTATTTCCCATTCAATTATAAAGGAAAAGGAAAAAGAAAAAAGATAAGTAGATAACAACGATACGGACAAAAAAAGGAAAGATTTTAAAAAGGTAAAAACGCAAAAACAAAAGGAAACAATTCTCTTATAAAATACACCAAATCCTTCTCTTCGTACTGAAATCAAAAAAATCAGAAGAGAAAAAAGTTTGGATCATATTGAAATCCTTAACAATGGAGTTCGTGAAAGGAGATCAAGTTGAAGTCTGCAGCAAGGAAGACGGTTTCTTGGGGTCTTACTTCAGCGCCACGGTATTGTCGAAGACTCCCGAGAGATCCGGATCCTACTACAAAGTTAAGTACAAGAATCTCGTGTCCGAGGAGGACGAATCTAAACGGTTAATCGAAGTCATCTCAGCCGACGAACTCCGTCCGATGCCTCCCAAATCTCTTCCCGTAGTGTTCCACCGCCACGAAAAGGTCGATGCTTTCGACAAAGACGGGTGGTGGGTCGGAGAGGTCATCGGTGGGAGAAGCGACTTGTACTCCATTTACTTTGCGACGACCGGCGAGGAGCTCAAGTACCCTCTTTACCGTCTCAGAAGGCATCTCGAATGGGTTAACGGTGACTGGGTTTCTTCTACAAGAAGGCAACAATAACGTTATTGAATTAGGGTTTCTATCATCGTTGTTTTTTCACTCTGCCATGTTTCTTCTTGTTCTCTGTTTATTATGGATAATTCTAGGGTTTTGATTTTAAAGACGATGTGCTCTGTTTCTTCTTGTCCTCTGTTTCTTTATGTATCTTTATAATTCTGGGGCTTTGTTTTTAAAGACATTGTTGCTCTGTTTCTTAAATTCGGTTCCTGGCTCAGATAGGTAGCGTTCAAGCAAATATAAAAATATAATCTTTTGTTTGTGCATATTGATTTGTAATTACGAAAAATTGGCAAAATAATGACTCCTGAGTCCTTAACCCCCCATGGTTTTTTAATTTAATCAGAGGCGTTATTATAAACAGAACAGGTAAGGGAACGGGGTACATATAGGCACACAATGCTGTTACACGTACGAAACATGATAACAAATATATAAATCCAACATTATATACGAGTATTTGACTTATTTACTCTTCTTAATTTCTGAGTTTTGAATGAAAAAGAGAACTTTAATGTAGATACATGAACCAAAATGCAATTATGCAAGGCCAGTTCTATCACAGGCTTGCACATTCACTGTAACGCCAAATTATCGAGCCATATACAACCGAACCGCTCTTAAATCTTGTGATAACAAAATGGGAAGTTTAACAAAGTTCAATAAAACACTTTAACGAGTAGATCGAAAGACGATTTCCCCCCTCAATGTGATCCTCGAAAGCCTCTAGACCGGTTTAAGTCATATATAACTTTTGGTTTTGATAAATTTGATTACGAGACAATATATAATTGGTCGGCTAATATGGACCAGATCCGTCAGTTTCGCTCGCTGAGCACTAAGTGTCATTCGTCCATGCTTTGCTCCCAAGTTTACATTCAATTGAATTCTCATAAGTCAACTTTGCTCTCTCAATCGAGTCATCCTTAATTCACATTTACAACCAATAAAAGGTCAACGTTCATCTTAAATTGTAGTTTAGAAAATATTGTTGGCCATAAAGTTAAAACTTTGGACGTTCCAATAAGACAACTCAACGATCGATCAACACCCCGCACAAATAAAATTACCTCACAAAAAAAACCTTAATTTTCTTTTGCAAGTTAAATAGAATGATAACCAAAATATGATTATTTTAGTAAAGCTGATACATAGTTACATGACTGATGACTCATTGACTGTATATCTATTTTTGAATAATCTATGGGTCAACTTTCAAATGTGATTGAAATTTGAAGCTACATGCAATGCCGAAAATATAAATATTGAAACTAGATTAAGTTTCCGTTGTGGATGCCCATCAGAAGCAACCTCCTCCCAACTCATATATGGTTTACAAATAAAAGTCGGTGCGATAATAATAATACCTTATTTCTGGTCCCCATACTATTAAATGTAGAAAACTTGTAATTTTAAAATCAAGCAAAAGGGGGTTCGTAAGCTTGAAGAGCAAGGAACCCTATATATATCGAACATTTCAATGCCATCCATTGATCAATATTCATTGTAAACCTCACAATTTTGATCTGACTACCTTCATTCTAAAAATCATCAACAAAAGTTCAAGATGACGGTAAGCATATTTCTTTTGGTTTAATTTGTTGTTTTACTTATTGCATGGATCGATGCTGTATTAATTTTTTTTTTCTTCTACATGAAATGAATTTAACAATCTCTAATCCATCTACACAGACTATTGAGATGAGAGTTCACATGGATTGTGTGGGATGCGAAAGCAGAGTTAAAAATACTCTTCAGAAGATGAGAGGTGAAACATCATAATTGATCTCTCTAGCAAATTGCTTTATTTGTATATTGTGTGTGTAAATCATAAACTAGATAGCCATAATTTGTTTGTTTGTTGAAATAATGAAAACAGGAGTGGATGAAGTAGAAATCGACATGATGCAGCAGAAAGTGACGGTGACTGGCTATGCCGATCAGAAGAAGGTTCTAAAGAAAGTGAGAAAAACGGGTCGGCGAGCTGAGCTATGGCAGCTTCCATATAACCCTGATCACCTAGGAGGCGGGGGAAGCAGCAGCAACGGCGGATACTTCTACAACCCTCAGGGCTGCAACGGCCCAATAAACCACGCGGCGCCAGTGCCGACATCGTCTTACAACTATTACAAGCATGGTTACGATAGCAATGAGTATTCGTCTTACAGGCACCACCCTGTTCATGCCTCTATCTTCAGCCACCAGACTGGTGCCAAGTTTAGTGATGAGAATCCCAATGCTTGTTCTATTATGTGAAGTTAACAAAGCTAAAATTATCATGTACTTTCAAGTCTTCGTTGATGATGCTCCTATCTTCTACTTCTTCATCTTTTGGGCTTATATTATGTAATGTCATTACAGCTCATTTATCAGTAACTCTGTATTTTTTTTTCTTGTATAATGCATAGTTATCTATTAATATAAGCAATGGATCCAAATTTCACAAACCCAATCTATATAGTAGAAGAAGAACACTAAAATTTAGGAAACACACAGTTTTGTTTGTTTGGAATTAGGAAGGTGTAATAAGATTTAAGGAATAGTAGTAGTAGTAGTAGTAAACCTGGAAGGGAAAGTGTTGTAGTAGTGAGAGAGTGGTTTAGGTGCAGAAGCAGCTTCGTTGACAGAGGTGATGCTCTTCATAGTCTTTCTGGTTCGAACCTTTCTGGGGAATGATGAGATCATTGCTGTTGTTGTTGTTGTTGTGGTGAGATTCTTCAGTTTCTTGTCATGAGCAGCAGGTTTCTTGGTGGTCATAGAGGGTTTCTTTCTCTTGTTGGATTTGGTCTGATAAGGTTTGGGAACTGGCGACTCGGAATTGATGATCTGGAGGGAGGTGAAACAGCATTCCTGCCATTTCAAAGCTTCGATGTCGGTTATGACTTCGTCGAGAGTTAGGGAAGACGACGACGACGACGAGACTGAATTCAGAGTCGAGCGAGAGGGATCTATTAGATCTAGTGAATCCACGATTTCGCCTAGAATTTTCTGGTAAAACAACATCAACCGCCGATTAAACCAACCAGACATTTTGAAATTCCCAGACGTAAATCGGATAAATTCGAAAATCGATTCTCAAACCAAAAGCAATTTCTAACTAACAGCGATCGATGATGATCAGTAGTGGTGAGTGAGATTGATTTTTTTGGTTTTTTTTGTTTACCTTATGAGCTTGGTGGAGCTTTCGGAAACCGTGCATATGAATGATCTACAAGCACGAGTCGAACGAATGAAGAAGAAGAAGATGTTAGAGAAGAAGATAGGTAGAGAATCATCATCAGCTGGAGAAATCGATCGAGTGAAGGAGAGAAACCTGATTGAGGTAAGAGATGGTGAAGTCGTCGACGGACGTGCCAGTATCAGCGGAGAAGAAATCAACGTATTCTTCCAGACTCATCTTCTTCTCTACTCTAAACTTCATACTTCCTTCTTCCTTCTTCTTCATCTTCATCCTTCCTTCCTCGTCTCTCTCTCTCTCTCTCTCTCGGGATTATTGTTTCGTTTCGCAGTAGTGGTGGTGTATTATGTATGGATGGATTGTCAAAAAGAAAAAGTTCAAAATCGGATAGAGATAGATACAAAAAAAAATAGTTTGTTAGATCCTGCAAAAAGACCCAAATACCCCTCTTTCTATTCCATATTTTCGGATTCCAGTCATTCGAGGAGGGAGGAGGCTTATCAAACGAATCAATTCTAAATATCATTTGTCCCAAACCAAATCTGGTGTTGTGAATTTGCCATAACTTGAGGTTAATCACAAAACTTGATCTTACATAACATATAAGCCTTTTTATTATTATACGCCAGCTTCAGTTTGAAATCTTGGAATTGGGGAAGTTATTATTAAACTCAAGACCAAGCGTTGGCTTCGAACCAGTTGAATGCAATTGGACCCAAGAACAAACGCATCAGGTATCCCGAATGAAGCCACCAGTGCAAGTGCGTGAGGTCTAAACTTCTCTCCTCACATCTCCGACGTTCTCTCGAGAGAGATACCCGTAGTATCTCAGCAACGATGCATCTTCTTCCAAGCTTATATTCAATGCGTACGCTGATATCTTACTACACCCAATACATCCTAGCATAAAATAACATAAAATGCTGGTCAGCATTTGCTAGTCTTCTCTTTTAGTGTATAATAGTCTACAGCACAACTACATAGCCGAACAAAAGCCTTCACATGACACCAGGTTTACTGAAATACTGTGTTTGTCCTATAGATTTAAAGCTCCCATGAAGAAAAGGGAAGCATTAATTTATGCCAAAAAATAAATCATACGATACGAAAACTTAAGGTGACTCTTAGGCTTAGCTAGAAGAAAAAACAACCATCATCATCTCACTAATTGACAGCTCACCTTAAGTGAGCCAGGAGGCAGTTTGGCCTCAACATCCAAAACTAGGCCTGGGAATCCGAACCGAACCGAATTGTCCGAACCAAACCGAACCGAGATTCGGACAATTCGGTTCGGTTATATTTGTTTTTTGATTCCGATCGGAATGGTTTTCAAAGATTTTTGGTTTTGTCTTCGGTTCGGTTCGGAGAGACAAAACCGACGGAAACCCAAAATTTAATCCTAGGTATATAAGCTAATAGACCGGTTTATTTAATTAGTTCTAACCCTAAACCTAATCTATCTAAACTCTTCCTCTTAGCGGCGACAAAGAAAGAGATTGTCGAGTTTCTGATCCGATCCTGGTCTTTTCTTGTCCCGATCAACCTTGTGTTTAATCTTCAGTGTAAGTTCTTTTGTCTTAATCCTTTATAAGTTGTGCTCGTTTAAACAAACTCAAAATTGGCTAGATTTTTGTCGGTTAAACCCTTAAACGACTTGTAATCTTTCGCCTATTGTTCTAAAGCATCGTGTAATAGATTTTTATTGTTGTCCTTCTTTGATTCGTTGTATAGATCTAGGATTTGTTGTTCTTGGTTTGATTCTTTGCTTTAGATGTCCGGTAGTTATGGCTAGAACTAAGTATGTGTTATTACTTGGTTTGATTCTAAGTATGTGTTAGGTTGTTACTTGTTAGACTGATCTTTGCTTTTGTTTGTACCGTTAGTGTTAGTCTTTAGACTTGGACTGATCTTTTTCACTTGTTGTTTTTAACAAATGTCTCATGATTCTGGAGAAGAGAACATTGACCCGGTTCTACAAGAAGAGATTGATGATGGTCCGACAGCTTCTTCAGTTGGTGGGAAGAGAAGACGAACTCAGGCTGCAACTTCTCCTGTACCGTCCCAACCGAGGAAAAAGCCAGCTCATAGATCTCCGGTTTGGGAGCATTTTGTTCAGCAAGCACATGATCAGGCCCTAGCCAACTGTCGGTACTGTGGTCAAGCTCTAGGATGTGACACAGTGATTCATGGAACAAGTGCAATGAAGAAGCACGTAAGTAGGTGTAAGTTATACAAGATGCATCTAGAGAGTGGTAGTCAGAGTGTGTTGGCTGGTGATAGCAGTGGTGTAATGTAATGACTGCAATCAAGTATGATCAAGCTTTGTTCAGAAGGTCTGTGAATGAGATGATCGTTCTTAATGAGCTGCCGTTTGCATTTGTGGAGTCCGATGCTTCCCATGTATACGGTCCATTGCAGGAAGACAGCCACATCAGATATATACAGTATGTTTCTGAGAGAGAAAGGAGCTTTGAAGGATCTGTTTGGTAAGGAGAAGCAGAGAGTGTCTATGACAACCGATATATGGGTAGCTCCCACGACTTCTTGTAGCTACATGGTGGTAACAGCTCACTGGATTGACAGAGATTGGAAGTTGCAGAAGAGGATCATCAGTTTTAAGCCAGTGACAGATCACAAAGGTGATACAATTGCTGAGTACTTGGTAGCCTGTCTTGAAGAATGGGGAATTGAGAAGGTCTTCACAGTAACAGTGGATAACGCTAAGGGGAATGACAAGGCTCTAAGGGTATTCACTGATGCTTTGATCATGAGAGGACCTGATTCTTTAGTTAGTAATGGTGAGTATCTTCATATGCGGTGCTATGCGCATATCCTTAACTTGATAGTGAGAGATGGATATCCAAAGCACAAAGGAGTATAGTGTCCATCAGAAATGCGATTAAGTATGTGAGATCATCAGGTGATCGGTTGAAATCATTTATGNGATGTGACACAGTGATTCATGGAACAAGTGCAATGAAGAATCACATTAGTAGGTGTAAGTTGTACAAGATGCATCTAGAGAGTGGTACTCAGAGTGTGTTGGCTGGTGATAGCAGTGGTGTAATGACTGCAATCAAGTATGATCAAGCTTTGTTCAGAAGGTCTGTGAATGAGATGATCGTTCTTAATGAGCTGTCGTTCAGAAGGGCTGTGTATGCAAAGTATGTGATGAAGTTGAGCGTAAGTGAACAAGTTGTACCAACTACTGGTGGAGTCGTAGCTGATCCTGGAGTACCAGCAAGTGATTTGTATGATTTGTCGAATGAGGATGGTTATGAGAGGATGGATACGCTGTACTCCGAGATGGTGGCTGAATGCACAAATGAAGAATGTAGCAGTGAGCTAGATATATACTTGTTGGAGAAACCGGTGCTAAGGACTCCAACTGCTATGGGATTGGACTTTGATGTTCTATCTTGGTGGGGGCGAAACAGTTCTAAATTCTCAGTCTTATCTGAGCTAGCTAGAGATATCCTTGCTGTTCAAGTGTCTTCGGTTGCCTCTGAATCCGCATTTAGCACAAGTGGTCGGATCTTGGACCCTTATCGCAGTTCTATGTCACCTTTTATGGTCGAGTCGTTGGTTTGCACCCAGCAGTGGCTGAGGAATACCATTCAAGCAGATAAATTAGCAAGCTTAGTTCTGATGTTTGAAGAATTGCAGTTTCATTAGTCCTTAGGTAACCCATTTCTCATAATTCTTACCTTTTTCATTACTTTTTTGTGGATTAATGACTAATTTAGCAACATTTTCCTTGTGCAGCTACACAAAATGTGACTCATCCAATTGCGGATCCGTGATTTAGAGAAGAACAAGGGAGACTAGAACCAAATAATGATAGTAAAAGGTTGTCTCTCTTTCTCTACATCTTTTGCATAAAAAAAACTCATAACAATTAACTATTTTTTGGAATAGAGTAAGTAGAGAATGACAATATACCAAATGCGTAGAGGTAAGAGAAAAGGATCATTGGTATATTGTCAATTCTCATTCTCTCTATTAACTTTTGGCAAGTGACTTAACTTTTGGCAATTGTCTCCTAATATCTTTGTGACCATGGAGACTTTTGTAAGTGTGGTTTTTTGTAAATTGTCTCCCATAATCTCTTTATGTATAAGAGAAGTAGGATTGACTGATGCACACTTGTATTTGTTGTTTTTTGTAACCATGACTTGTATCCTATCTTAAGAAGAAGTTAAATGTCATGAATCATATTCTATTTAGTTGTTGTTGTATTGTGTTTGTTCGACATTGTTGGTGTATTGACAAGTCTCAATGAAAACCGCAATAACCGAACCTCCGAACCGAAATAACCGTGTCTGAACCGAACCGAACCGATCGATTAGTCGGTTAGATTCGGTAGAGTTTTCAGATTCCGAATAAACCGATAACCGAATAAACCGACCCGAATTACCCGAATAAACCGAATTCGCAGGCCTATCCAAAACGGTTTGCAGTCTTGCTTTTTCTGTGAAAGCTTTACTTATGTCTTCACCAAGTTGATGATTCTGGAGGAAGATCCAAAGAACCATTATTATATGTACAGTATATAAGGAACTGAAAGAAAGGTTATATGATAAGAAATGCTAACCAGGAGGAAGGAGAACTCTCTGGTTTCTCCCAATCCCATCCCTTGAAGCTCTGCAACTTGACAAGTAAACTGTTCTAGAAGATCTCGCTCTCTTAACCAGAACACATTTTTCTGGCAGGGACAAAATACAAGAGATGTTTTACTAAAAGCTGAGTTCATCTAAATAATCAATGCGAGGGAAAAGATTTATGACCTGGAAGTGGCTGCATCTGAGGGTAGATGATGTGAGTTGAGTCGGCAATACAGGACGTGGACTGTTCATGTGCTCTAACCCAACCCTTTGAAGGATTTATTTTACTTCTTACACGATACGTATTCAGCAAAAAGTGCCTTGCTCACCTATTCAGCAAAAAGTGCCTTGCTCACCTACGTTTCACATCTGAACGGATAAGGTCACATTGTATTGTCAAAACAAAGAAAGTCACAGCATTGATTATGTTCCTTAAGCTGCATCAGAACATTATTGTCACCCTCAAATGTAGTCTGCACATCATATCCGCCTTTTAAATGACCAACTCGGTTTTCTGTTTTCAAACCTTGGCCTCCAACAGCTTCACGACATTGGTTATCGTAGGTGTACTTTTTGACCCTTGTCTCAATTTCGACAGAATGGAGGAGATATAAACCTGCTAAGTGTATTATTTTAACAGTAAAGATATAGCACACATCTTCCGAGAGGGAAAACATACTGGTGGTCAGAAAGATCCTTACGTCTTTGCTAGGAGAGGTAAAATTCGTCTTTGATGGCTTGGATAATCAAGAAGGAGGACTTCAGGATCATTGGCTGCAATAGAGAAGGCTCTTCTTGATAGTGAGTACCTTACAACAACAGCTAATCCGAGATGCCACAGTATTCAGTTAGAATCTAATAAGTAACATTTAGTCCGGAGATATTCAAGTTGATATCTCACAAAAGATTATTTCTGTAAGGAGATACCTTTGCAGAATAAATTGCACTTGAGGCAATCGTAACACGGCCAGAGGTCAAAGGGGCCAAGAATGCTCCAAGTCTCTGAAACAATAATTGGAAACACTGGGGTCTGCACCTTCACAAACAACATAAAGTTTATCCTATAAAAATGGTTCAAAGGTGTAGCATATACCTGATCAGGATCTTTAATTGCGCTGACATACTTCCCATCAGATGAAACATCAGCAACTGAGTTCAATAAATTCTCCCATGGAATCCGAAGATTGTCAAACCTATAATCATTGAGCAATCTCACACTAAGTGCACCCCTTTGTTTAGCGTAAAAGTAAGTATATGACAAAGAGTTGTGTTGTAAATACCATATTCGGCCATTGTCAACACCGTTTAAACCAATTTTATGTCCACAGTCAGCAATGCGGACGTTTGGACAAATGTTGCCATCTTGATCTCTGATTTGAGCAATAAAGACATGAATCCCCTGGTTGGTTTCGTTTATATTAAGCTGTGAAATCACGATTGCATGGGTAGCATGCTGAACAACCAAAAAAGCATATCACAAAGTCAGTATATGGCAGATCAGTGAAGAAGAAAACTGAGTTAAGCATAGTGCCTACTTACATTAGCTGCCTCACCGATCCAATACTTCTGAGAAGATTCACAAGGAGTATTGATCACAAACTCTTCACTTGCTGGGTCATAATAAGTAGTCACTGTTTCAATTCCCCTAACCTGAAAGCCTAAAGCAAAAGAGTCAAATTAAAGATTCCCATTACATATATAACAGTTTAGGAGATGTGCAAAAGGACAGTAAAAAGAACATTTTCATACATTCGTTCCATGGCCCAACTCAGTCATTGCAAAGCAGCCCTTGACAACATAATCTTCAGTGTCATTGAGCCACTTTTCATGGTGACGCTTTGTCCCAAAGAACTTAAACAGCATTACCCCTGAATTCAAATCATGCCAATGTCAATATCCCAGATACTTGCCACACTAGTACAAACATAAATCTCTCTTATAGAGGAGCAGAACACATCTCCAAATTGAGAAAATCAAAGGGACATACCATAACAAGAAGTGAACACCGAGTTTGGCGGAGAGGGAGAGTAGTCATAAATCCCACAAACTTCGTACAAAGCAAACTTCTTGAGCTCAGCTTCAGGACCTGTCTCCGTCAATCGAGCAAGTACAAGTCCCTCCGCATACACTTATCTCGCGCTGCTGCTCCATCGTCTGATTGTAATCCGGCGAGACGAAAGTCTTGCCTCCTCTCACCTTCGGATTGAAGAGATTGCTCTGAATCATGAGCCCAAAAAGCCAGTCGAGCACTTCCTCATCTCATTGACTTGGAATCCGTTGAGCTCCGGTGGATAGTACTGCAAACATAACTCCGGCGTGAGGGAAAGGTTCGAAGAAGGCGGAGGTGATCGGAGTATGTGGTTGGTGGGCTCGCCGGAGTGCACGGTTCTCCGACATGTTCTAGAGGGATTCAGAGAATAGGGTTTCACCTTAAACAGCATCAATCTCGATGTTCCAGAGAGGGAAGTGAACAAATTTTGAAATTTTTTTTGGGGGTGCTGAGAGACTTTGTAGTACTGTGTAATTAATTCCTTCTCCATGAGAGTCCAAGAGAAATAGAGAATATGTTCCCTTACCCCGAAACATAGCGTAGCCTCAGAGAGCAGAGGACGAATAAATCTAATCCCTCTTGACAGTTGACACTTTTAGGAATCTTGAATTTTGTTTTTGTCCCGTGCTCTCTCTCTCTATGTCACTCCGTTAGCATCGTCGTCGTCGTCGTCATAGATTTCTCCCGACGGAGATGAAGAAGAGAAAAACAAGACTAGGCCCAGTTATTAGGCCCGTTTCTTTAGTTACAACATCAACTTGACAAGATTAGCCCAATTGAGAAAAGCCGGTGTTATGTTGTTATTGACCGACATACAATAATGCCTTTTCCTTTTCTTTTGTTTTATTTTTGGGGATCATGTTGTTTCCTTTTTTTTTTGGGCATGCTCGTTTCCTTTAAATACAGTAATACTCGTCCGTCTTCATTCATTCAGAATCTAAAAGAAAAGAAAAAAAAGAAGATGAAAAACAGAATGAAGAGCGGCCTCCTCGGCTCCTCCTAAAGTGTCACTCGTCTCGTTAAGGTAGCCGCAGAGGCAGAGATTAACGGCGGGATTACCTGCGCGAGATCTTCAAATTCCCTCGAACTAATCTACTGAGGTTTTGGTTCGAGAGAGAGAGCAAGTTTTGCTGCTTAATTCCATCATTGACGACTTTTAGAGACGGATACTTTTCCACCATCACGCCACTAAAAACCTCATCAGGTTATGTTTTCTTTATTTGCACTACTCTTTCCGTTTGGAGTAATTTTGGAACTCGATCTTTCACTTTATCTTAATAAAGTTGGTTTTTCTTATTTTCTCCTTTTCGTGTTTTACTCATTCGCTTATTTATGCCCTAATTTTCTATGCGCGTGTTTTTCTTTTGTTTAACAAAAACATTGAGGTCTTATCCAATTGATTTCTTGCGTTGCAGGGCATTCGACATTCGGCTGGACTTCAGTCTCACTCTGTTTCTTGTTATTTACAACAACAGTGAAATCGATGAAGGAGAGAGATTTCGATATTGGTGATGATGGTTTATCTGGAGGTTCATCATATGCCGCATGAGAACGTAAAGGTTAGCTTTTTTTTTTTCTTAATTCTTTTCTTTCGCTTCTTTACTTTTTACAACCCTAGCTCTACAAGTAAAACTCATTTACAACCTAAACCCCAATTAAGAACTTTAGCTTGTCATATTAATTAAAATAAAATAAAAACAAATGATTTATACAATTGTGAAAACTAACCGAGTGTAGACTCCTGTCATTTAAGATCGTTAGATATGTCATACACTCAATATGTTTTTTACACTTGACATAAATTGTTTGGGTTATTTTTAGTTAATATAACAAACTAAAATATAAATGCTGGTAATGAAACATGAATGACGAATTACAAATATAAGTATTCCAAAATTATATCCACAACTGAACCAATAAAAAATCATAACAATTATTGACTATAATTTGAATATTATTACCAAACTATTTTTTGTTTGGACCAGTTTAAGTAAAGAATAAAAACTCTGGATACATACATATATTGCATACCCCTTTTATTAGAAAAAGCTTACAACAGCTTATGTAGATATCGTGTGTGGAAAAATAACTTTAATTTTAGGAGATGTGGGAATTGTGGAAGAGAATACAACTAGTAGTAACTAAACTGAAGACCAAGCGTTGGCTTCCACCCAGTTGAATGCAATTGGACTCAAGAAGGAGTCTGGAATGCCGAATGAAGTGACAAGTGCAAGTGCGTGAGGTCTAAGCTCTCCACAGAGCTTAGAAACTTCTCTCCTCACATCTCCAACATTTTCCCGAGAGAGGTAACCGTATCTCAGCAACGATGGATCTTCTTCCAAGCTGATCAATGCATACATTGATCTTACAAGACCCAACACATCCTGTCATCAAATACATGGACGTAGTTAGTTTAGATTAGTTCCTCTTGTAGTCGTAGTCTTCTTCACTCTTACTACTACACAAAGAACAAAGCTCTGCTTTTCCCTTTTGTGTGACTTAAAGTCGATCTACTACCGTGCCTAGAGAAGGAAAACATCCCACTAGGCTCACAGCATTTTACAAGCTATCGAGCAATGACCTAATGTTTAACATCAATTACTCTGCACGTTAATCATATGACATGGAAGCCTGAGGTACCATCCGTGATCCTTAGCTAGCAAAAACAACTATGACTCAACTAAATAGGTTCAAAACATCACAAATAATAATCAGATTTACTAACCTTTACTGAGCCAGCAGGTAATTTTGCCTCAGCATCCAAAATGGTTTGCAGTAGTGCCTTCTCTGTAAAAGCTTTACCCAAGTCTTCAGCAAGTTGATGACTCTGCAAGCCCGGATGAAAAGGAAAAGAAAGCCAAGTTACTGAATCCTAAAGGCTGGAGAACATAAACGGAAAGCAAATTTTATTTGAGAAAGTTGCTTACCTGGAGGAACGAGATCTCTCGACTTTCTCCTCTCCCTTGAAGCTGTGCAACTTCAGAAGTAAATCGTTCCAGCAGATCTCGCTCTCTTAAGCAGAACACATTTGTCTGGTAAGGGCAAAATACAAGAAAACGTTTAACAAAAAATTGAAAATTCATTTAAATTTAATGATAAGATGGGAAACATGTATGAGGAGGCATATGACCTGGAACTGGCTGCATCTGAGGGTAGACGATGTGAGTTGAGTTGGCAATACAGGACGAGAAGTGTTCATGTGCTCCAATCCCAATCCTTTAAAAGGTTTGTTTCTCTTCTTACACGACACATATTCAGCAAAAAGTGCCTTGCTCACCTAAGTTTCACATAAGAAATGGTCAAAACAAGAAAATTTACAGCATTGATGGTGTTCATAAATCACAATAATCTGCTGCTTACCTGCTGCATCAATACATTATTGTCACCCTCAAATGTAGTCTGCACATCAAATTCACCTTTCAACTGACCAACTAAATTTTCTGTTTTGATACCTTGCCCTCCGACAGCTTCACGACATTCCTTAGGAAAAACACACCAAAAAAATCCTCAGTATGGCTTATGGGCAGGATAGCTTTCTCACATAACCGTGCGTATAATGTATTGGTATATTAACCTGAAGTGTTCGCATATTGTGCCAGGTGAGAACAGCTTTGAACCCACTTGAAACGACGTGGATGGCTTTGTTGGTCTCAGGTGTCCTCTTCACGTAAATCATCTTCAATTCATTTGCAGCAAAACTCATAGCATATCTGCGATAAATGAGAAATAAATAATGAAAACAACTCATCTTGTAAAAACTTGATGGCTATAAAGATCCTTACGTCTTCGCTAGGAGTGGTAGCAGTCGCCTCTGATGACTTGGGTAATCAAGAAGGAGGACTTCAGGACCATTGGCGGTAACAGAGAAGGCTCTTCTCGATAATGAGTACCTTATAGCAGTAGCTAATCCGACCTACCACAGTAAAATCTCAATCAACTTGACAACTACATTTGTTCCTACATCTTATCTTACAAAATATTTATGTAAGAGACAAAAATAAAACTAGAGAAATCTGTACCTTTGCGGAATAAATCGCACTTGATGCAATCGTGACTCTGCCAGAGGTCAAAGGGGCCATGAATGCTCCAAATCTCTGAAATTAAAAAATGGAAACATTACCACTGCAACTCGACAAGTATATCCCATAAAAATGGTTCTAAGGAGTAGCATTTACCTGATCAGGATCTTTAATTGCGCTAACATACTTCCCATCTGATGAAACATCAGCAACTGCATTCAATAAGTTCTCTCTTGGAATTCGAAGATTGTCAAACCTATAATCATAGTGAAATCTTCCATGAAGTATACACCCTTAGTATAAGGTAGAATTACATAAACGTTTGAGTGTATGAGTACCATATCCGGCCATTGTCAACACCATTCAAACCAATTTTGTGTCCACAGTCAGCAATGCGGATGTTTGGACATATGTTACCATCTTGATCCCTAATTTGGGCGATAAACGCATGAACCCCCTGATTGGTTCCATTGATATGAAGCTGTGAAAACACAATTGTGTGGGTTGCATGCTGAACAACGGAAATTAATACAACGTGAGTCAGAATTTAGAAACTAAACAGAACATAGGATTTTTGGTACACTCAAGATAGGTATAATAATAGCAACTTACATTAGCTGCTCCACCGATCCAATACTTCTGAGCAGATTCACAAGGAGTAGTTATCACAAACTCCTCACTTGTTGGGTCATAAGTAGTCACAGTTTCAATTCCCCGTACCTATAATAAAATAAAGAAATATATCGAAATCAATATAGGTGTTGAAAGATCACCAAGACAAACGTGTGGAAACAGAAATATGCATACATTACTTCCATGGCCTAGCTCAGTCATTGCAAAACATCCTTTGACAACATAATCTTCGGTGTTCTTCAGCCACTTTTCATGGTGACGCTTCGTTCCAAAGAACTTTACAGCATTACCCCTGAGTACCACAGAAACAAACTTATAACTACTATATGACGCTAAATCACTTTCAAAGAGTTGCAAAAGAGCTACCTAGATCCTCATAGAGGCGGATCTCATGATTTAGTTTCTATAACCGTACCTAACTGACTAAAACACAAACTAACCATTTCAGATGAACTTTGCAGTGATCACTTTTTAAAAACCAACAAGACCAAACACATCTGTACTAAGAAACCAAATGTCCAATCACAAGCTTGTCTTTTTCTTTATTTTTTTTTTTTTAAATCAAGGATTTGAACGTACCACAAGAAGAAATGAACACCAACTTTGATGGAGACGGAGTGATCATAAATCCCGCAAACCTCGAGCAGAGCTAATTTCCTGAGCTCAGCATCAGGACCTGACTCCGTCAACCACCCTTTAAAAACACCATTCTCGAGCAAGTACCAGATCCGTTTCATGGTGATCTCACGCTGCTGCTCCATCGTCTGATTGTAATCCGGCGACACGAAGATCTTGCCCCCTCTCTCTTTACGATTAAACAGATTGCTCTGCGTCATGAGCCCATAAATCCAATCCCGATCCACCACGTTGTGTCCGTCGAGAAGTTTCCTCATCTCTTTGACATCGAATACGCAGCTCTCGTTGAGCTCCGGTGGAGAGTATTGCAAACATATCTCGCGCGTCAGGGATAGGTTCGAAGACGGAGGAGTTGATTGGAGTATGTGATTGACGAGAACATTAACTCGCTGGAGTGCGCGATTATCCGACATTTTTTTCCCTAGAGAAAATTTGAGTTTGCGTACACCAATTTCAATTTTCCTGGAAAATTTTAATTTTCTCGAGAAAGTGACGTTGTTTTAGTTGTTGTTATAAGGAAGAAGATGAAGAAGTTGCAACGGTGGTGAGATTACGTAAATACCCTTTGAGAAAATTAATTTAAAACCAATTTGTAATGTTAGGTGTCGAGACCATGACGCGGCTCCTAGGGAAAAGCGCGAACGGATTTTAATTGGGATAAGGTCGTCTATCTTTATCGCCGTTCAATCTCAGCCGTTGAATTCACTTATCGATCGGTCAACTTGTTTTTTTTTTTTTTTGGTTTTTTATATCTAACCAACCGGTCAACGTGGACACCAAATAACCAAATATTAAAAAGTCATCTTTGATTATGAATTTATGATTATGATTATCTCTTAGACCGGTGCATATGATTAGTTATCTCTCGATCGTTGTAAAGTTGTAACCCTAGTGTCCACGCATTATTTTCTACTCTAAGTCACGGCACATCGATTTTATAATTGAAGCCAATTTGTCACACTGGTACATATTATGGTTTTGATATTCTCCATCGGTCTGATTGGTTAACAAAAGTTCTTATAGATTAACATATTGTTTGAGAGTATCATGGCTCTTGCATAAGACAATATGAGAAAAGACATAAACATAGTAATAGAAAGATATATAACTCATGATAATCTAATATATATATATCTCAATTATGACTATATAAAAACAAACTTAAATATTGAAACAACCAAAAAAATTAATATATTGATTTTTTCTAACATAGTAGTATTATTTTTCTTTCCACGTATTCTTTTTCCAAAAATCAAATACAAATCGAAAATTCGTTTTGTTTATTGATTTCATAGTTGTTAATTGTCCTTTCTCATGAGCAACCTAAAAACTCATAATCGACCCTTCATCCAAACACCTTTTTCTTTCATTAACCAAACAATCTTTTCATGTTCATCAGACAAACTCTTTGTGCACCATTAATTATTCATCTTTCTTTATCCAAAATTACAATACTAAATTATAAATACCCCTTATTATTAATATAAACCCCATGCATAGCTTCAATTGCTATTAACACACAAATGAAGGTAAATAAAAGAGCCAACAGGTTTGTATTAACCCTTCCCGAAGTTATATATGTTCAAACTCTTATTATTCTTTTGTGGAAACTCTTATTTCCTTGTCAATTGTGACTACGGTGTGTATAGATTTTATAATGCTTCAATTAGTCTACCGGCCAGATCATCCATGCATATATGTATATATATATATATATTTGTGTGAGTCCCATAAAATTATAGCACTATATGAAAATTTTGTCATACTTAATTACCAAATATTTAGTACATTGTTCCCTCTTAATATGTTGGCTAGTAGTAATACGTGTATTAATAGCTAATCCCATATATTAATAGCTATAAGGACTGGTTGAAATGAAGACCATATTGCATATTCATGTACATGTAGAAACATGCATGTGAAAATATTAATAGCTATCGTTAAATTAATCTATATATTCCGACTCCTAATTTGTTTCTATTACGGTATATATGTGTATATGCTATGTTCTATATATTTTTTTCGTTAACTTCATATAGTCATATTAACCCACCAGTTATTTAAAAATTAGAAACTATATATAGGTTATCCAAAACATTTTTGATTTTTGTATACACTCTTTAAGAAAAAAACAACTTTTTATACGAAAAGCATAAATTATATATAGTAGAAATATTCCACTCAAGTTATAAATTGTGAAATATATATATATATATATATATATATATATATGATTTAGTATTTTTTGTAATATCATCGTTATTGTATTACACTTGAATCCAAACCCGTAAATATACTACAAGTAGTTTGTACTAAGAAAAATTGTAGAATGATTCTTTTCAGCGGTGGTATATCTTAAAGTCAGTATCGGCTTTACTACTAAATCCAAAATCGGCTTTATCATCGAATACTTAGGGAAATGTAACCAATCGAATATTTCTCTAAATTTATAATGTTAAAACTTTTTAATAAACAACCAAAAGTGTAAACCTCTTCTATACCATGTGAATTCTAATTCCCCAAAGTCACGTTAGAATATCTATATCAAATTAATTGTCGAAACTCGAAAGATTAATAGGTTTTAACAACTAATCAAACCCTAGTTAACGATCTAGCTAGACGATTTGTTTAACTTTTTGAATGTCTTCACCTGATCGATCACTGACATCTAGTATTGTATTATAATTTTAAGTTTCCTTTACTAAGGACATGACATGATGCAAAGGAACTCCAATACCACCACCAACAACAACAACAACATCTCCAATAACTCATCGTCGCATCAAGCATGTGCGTCATGCAAACACCAAAGGAAGAAATGCAACAACGAATGTATCTTATCCCCGTATTACCCAGCCCGCAAGACTAAAGAGTTTCAGGCCGTGCACAAGGTCTTCGGTGTCAGTAACGTACAGAAAATGGTACGGACCGTACGTGAAGAGGACCGTACCAAGCTGTCTGATTCTTTGACTTGGGAAGCTCTATGGAGACAGAAAGATCCGGTCCTTGGCTCATACGGAGAGTATAGGAGGGTTTGTGAAGAGCTCAAGTTATACAAAAGCTTGGTTCATAATCAACCACTCCTTGGTTGGGATAATAATCATCAACGAGTATATACCAACAATAACAACAACAAGACCGGATTAGTGATGAATTCAAGTGGATCGGTAGGATTTTGTGTTAATAACAATGGTGTTGGCGGTGTGAATGGGGAGATTGTTAATGGTGGATCATATACATCAAGGGATTTGCAAGGTGGTTGGGAAAATCTAAAGCACGATCAAAGGCAACAATGTTATGCAGCAGTGATCAATGGTTTTAAACAAGGGCAATACTATCTCCCACGTTAAATGTTTAATTGTTACGTGTTCTAATCGAATACGAAGCATGTTATATAGTTGACTATTTCATAATTATTGAATTCGTGTTGTATTTTATGTCTCCCAGAGTTAAAAAAGTTGTACGGTTATTCACTCATTATGTATGTCCCTGCTGCAATAGTAAAAATTCATAGTTAAGTATACGCTATAATTTTGATAAAAGTTACTGGACCGATCAATTTCCGGTTAAACTAAACCTTTTGAATAAATCCGGTTAGGTTTAACAAGACAGAGGCTGGTATAGAATCAAACGCAACGCTTCTCTACTCTTTGAGTCTGGAGAAGATTCCTTTGTTCAAATCAACCCATTCATTCTGCTTCTACATATCAAATCTGTGGAGGACGTATTCGATCGAAGTTCAATGGGTATTCCGGATTACTCACTTTGATCCGGTTTACCAAATCTCAAGTTATTGTCTATACATTTGAGTTCTCCGGATTTTGCCGTCCAGTTGTTCGATGATATTCCCCTGTGAAGGAAAATATCATTCGTCCTGTAAAAAGCTTCAATTTTTCTAAAAAGGTATGAATTTTGCTTATATTGAACATTAGTCTTTCGTTCACCATCATCATCGACGTTAGTTGACTGACTCAGGTGTACTTTATGTTTTACGACAGGAAAGGAAGCTTTTTTCTGATGCCAAGTTGATGAGTTTATAGTTGATCAGGTCTCTGGGAATAGGAAATGGCAATTCTCTTGACACATTTGCGAAAACCCTTTGCTTTTTCCCGGTCCTGCATTCTGTTTTCTCGATCAATCTCTTCTTTTGAAGCGGTTGAAAAGGCTATAAAATGTGCTGTTGAAACAAAGGAGTATCTTAGAATCCCTGACCTTGTTGTGTCACTCAAAGAGCCTTACCAAAACTCAATGTTATTCTCTTTTCTCTCTGCTTTCCACCATCATCATAGAATCAGAGTCATTGATGAAATCCTCCAAAGTTTTGTGCCCGTGAGACCACGTTCGCTTCCCAAAATTGTCTACTCCAGCCTTCTTACTTACTGTCTTCAGAGTTCTGATCCGCTTCCTTTGTCTTTCGCGATCCTTCAACGCACTCTTCGTTCTGGCTGTCTTCCTAATCCTCAGACACATCTCCTTCTGTCTGATGCTTGGCTTGAACGGCGACGAGGATCCCAGTCTGTTGCAGATATTATTAATGAGATGAAATTGATTGGATATAGCCCTGATACTGGAACTTGCAATTATCTAGTGTCCTCTCTCTGTGCTGTTGATAAGTTGGATGAGGCCGTTAAAGTTGTTGAGGAAATGGGTGCAGCTGGCTGTATTCCTGATGTGGAGAGTTATGGGGCCGTGATTAATTCATTGTGTTTGGCTAGAAAGACTAACGATGTGGTGAATATAGTCAAAGAAATGGTGAGCAAGGCTGGTATTTCTCCACGGAAAGGGATGTTGACAAAAGTAGCATCAGCTTTGAGAGCCAACAGGGAAACTTGGAAAGCCATTGAGATGATCGAGTTTGTAGAAAGTCGAGATTACCCTGTGGAATTTGAGAGCTATGAGGTATTAGTCGAGGGTTGTCTTGAGGTTAGGGAATACATTTTGGCAGGGAAGATGGTTATGAGAATGACTGATAGAGGGTTCATACCATATATCAAGGTTAGGCAAAAAGTGGTCGAGCGTCTTATTAGCATCGGTGAATGGAAGCTTGCTTGTACTGTTAGAGAAAGGCTTTCGGAACTGAAGTCCTAGGTATTTCCTGTAGTCACTCAGATAAATGTTACGATTTTGTAAGAATAGCTGCAGTTCCGATCCTGGAATGAAACTCATACCCCAAACTTGGGAATAATTTTTGTTGTTTCTGATTAGACAAACTTTTGTTTTATAATAGTTCAATTTGTCTCCATATCTTTTGATTATTGTGCACTCCATCTGCAAGTTTGTTGTGGAGCATTTGTAGTGTCAAGTGAGCATAAAGATAATGTGGAGAGAATGTGTTAGTATAGTGAAATACTGAAATCATTGGAAGCTGATGCAGAATTTTCTTTTTGCGGACTTATATGGATGCTATTTGTTGTTACTTGTTGTCGTCGTCAGAATTTTAGCTTATACCTTAGGTTGTGAGGATTCTCTTTTTCCATGAGACCCTTGTGTTTGTTCAATATCACTAGACTTAATGCGAAGCCTTATAAGAAGCAAGTTATCAAGCAGGATGCTTCTAGGAGAAAGGATCATCAACTCGTTCAAGCAAACATCGTGTGCTTAATTAGGCAGGTATTATAGTAAACATATGTTTCTCTTATAATCGCATATTATTTGTTAACAGTAACCTGGTTCTCAATGATCTCTAGTACTTTATTTCACACTCGTAATTATTTTAGCTGCGCTATTGCAGATTCTCATACAGAGAGAATTGTCATATCAAATTTTCTGTTATCCAAAAGGAAAAGGCTCTAAAGCTTCTGGAGATTTGTGGACTCACTGCAAGGGATAACTTGCGAGCATAGCAATACCACATTTACCTGTCTGTTCACTTAAACCGCGCTCCATCCGTACGTAGCCTTCTTCACCCCAGCCCGTTCCCCATGAATTCTTTACGATCCAGTACTTTTGATCGCCTTCTGCTCCATATCCAACGACAGTCACTCCATGGTTAAGATTTGTTCCACAGTAGCTTGTGAAAACACCAGAACTGTAGAGCTGGAAGATGAATCCACCAGCGTCTATTCCAACTGATACTGGCTGTTGAGCTGCAGCGATTTGTAGGCTCGCCTCATTCTGGGCTACCTTTTTGTAACCTTGTATCGTAACCACCTTATTTTTGGTTTTTTCTTGGTCGCAGGTACCCTCTATGCCTGTGTATGGGTAGTCGGTCTCGGTGACGAGTCCACCATTTGTTTTGATGTATTCGAATGCTGTTTCCATTAATCCACCGCTACAGCCTTTGTTGTAAGTACCGACGTCACAATCTATGAGTTGTTGTTCTGAGAGAGACACTAAGTTTCCTGTTTTGATTTTGTTGATGCCTTCAATAGCTGCCACTGCAGAGAATGCCCAGCAACCTCCTGCACAAGAAAAAGAAAACGCAATCAGGTTGTCATCAGTATAGTTATGAACGTTGGCAAAATCTTTAACTTTAGAATGAATTGTGTAAGAGCATAGTTTCATACCGCATTTTCCTTGATTTCTAATAGGAGTCACAGCACCTTGTTTCCTCCAGTCCACAGCAGCTGGCACCTCACCTGCTGGGTCACAAACCGGCCTCTGTTTCCTGTGTAACCTCGAGGAAGACGTGTTCAAACCGAGAAAATGGGCCTTAAACTCAGAATTGGTCATGTCCGCGAATCTGTTATCCGTTAACTTAAAGGGCAAGTGGAGGGAGTTGATGTAGTCAATCAACTGGACGTTAGACTGGTATATCCCAAACCGTAGCATCCACTCATCCCTTCCTCCATATAATTTGCTGTGGGTTTTAAGCCAATTCTCAAACCGCTGCTTCAGGGTTTTGTGTGGGTCATACATAGAGGAATTGACGGAACATAGTCTTGAAGCTATCAAGACAAAGCAAATCGAAACGATCAAGGTCAGGTTAGAATTTTTAAGTACGTTCAGCATTTTTGTTTGTTTTAAGATGGAGTTTGGGAAATGAGTTTTGTCTATGGTATATAACCTTCAGTCATGTGCTGCTTTCCTGGTCACAGGTTTTGTGTTTTGTTGCAGTTCCAGTGGGACAAGTTTCCTTCTGTCTGATTCTTAACAATATGCAGATACGTAAGTTTAAGAGTTTAGTCGTAGAATTTGGTTTATTTTAGTCAACTGGATAATATGTTTATGTTATGCCTATTTCTCCAGAAATCGTATTTTTTTGTCCTGAAAACTGGAATTTTCTCTTCTTTTGACAATTTGCAGATAGCATACTCGGTGTAAAACTGGTGCTGGTTTGGTTTCTCTGAAAATCGTTGATCCTTCCATAATAAACTTCTGTGTTGACAAATCATGAGCTATGGAAAAACATGTGACGAAGAGATTTGAGGTTTCCAGGTATACTTATTGTAGCACTTGTAATACTTACGATGATGTTTCTAGTTTGTTTAACTCTTGGTTTATGATACTGCAAAATAAGGTAGAATCAAGTTCATGACCCTGTTGAGAAACTTTTCGCAGATGTGGTTCAAGACTTGCTTGCTGAAGACTCTTTGTGTTCTGGAAAACCATTGCCGCCCCTGCAAATGTTCAATGAATATGCTTCGATTCAATCCTTCACAAAGAAAAGAAAAATCATGAATGTGGAAAGAAGCCATGGATATTGTTCAGCAAGAAATGTAAAACGAGGATGATGCTTGGGGTTGTCATGCCGATCTTTAGAATCTGTTTACTTCTCTGAGACAGTATGGTCATGTCAATCCATTGCAGATGACCGAAACTTGAATCGCAGACAAGTCTTTGAGAAGAAGAGCTTTCTGATGTCAGAAGTGCCCATGTACAAAAACTCCTGAATCATCATTGCCTGATATTGAAACTAAACGGTCAAATGATTCTCAAGCAGTACCACAAAGGTTCATTTACAGAGAGGACTGTCGCAAAATGAAGATAATGGTCGTAAGGGGTGGTTCAGTGGGATTAGATGGTGACATCTGCTTCAGGTTTGGCATTGATGCGAGATGATAAAATCTTGACGAACAAGGCAGAGCAGAGAACATGAATACAAAGAAACTCACCGGTCAAGTGGCTGAGCATAATCCCCTGCTTCGGTTCTGGATAGACGTTTCCGGTTTGGTTAAACCAAAATCATATTGGACAAGCCAGAGGGAATTTGTCTTTGATTTTAAAATTTGATGTAACTAACAAAACATGTTTTAAGCGTTGGTTTACCGTTGAAACTGATGTTAACNCTTGCTTGCTGAAGTCAGTATGGTCATGTCAGCCATTGCAGATGACAGAAACTTGAGTCCCGGACAAATGTTTGAGAGGAAGAGCTTTCCGATGTCACAAGTGCCCATGTACCGAAACTCCTGAAACTGTACGGTCAAATGATTCTCAAGCAGTACCAGAAAGGTTCATTTACAGAGAGGACTGTCGCAAAATGAGGATAATGGTCGTAAGGGGTGGTTGATTCTATTTGAAGTAAGATTTTCATCTTGAACAACCTGTTGGCAAGCGTATCAGTGGGATTTGATGGTGACATCTGCTTGTGAGAAATTTAGCTTCAGGTTTGGCATTGATGATTGATGCTAGATGATAAAGTCTTCAAGAACAACGCAGAGCAGGGACCATGAATACAAAGAAACTCACCCAGTCAAGTGGCTGAGCATAATCCCCTGCTTCGGTTCTGGATAGACGTTTCCGGTTTGGTTAAACCGAATCATATTGGACAAGCCAGAGGGAATTAATTGTCTTTGATTAATTTGATATTTGATGTAACTAACAAAACATGTTTTAAGCGTTGGTTAACCGTTGAAACTGATGTTAATACTATAAATTGTTATATGCGTACACTTAACAAAAACTTAAATCAGCACTATATATGTGAAGGACCGTGCATCAAGGACCAATTCCTTCACGCATTATTCAACTCTTTCACACAAGGAGCCATGTTACTATCCAATAATCAAGATCAAGAAGATAAAGGTTTGTAAAAAAATCTAAGGCAAATATGTTGGACGACATAGCAAAGAGATGGAAGGAGCTGAATGGCCAAAAAAAATGGCAAGGCCTGCTTGATCCACTTGACCCGGATCTTCGCCGCTGCCTCATTCACTATGGGGAGATGTCTCAGGTTGGTTACGACGCCTTTAATTGGGACCGCAAGTCCAGATATGCTGGTGACTGTTATTACTCCAAGAAACAACTATTTGCTCGAACCGGCTTCCTCAAAGCCAACCCTTTCAGGTACTTGCCATAAGCCCCAAATGTTTCATATTTGATTCGACAACATTAGCTTACCGATAAAAGAAATTCAGGTACGAGGTGACCAAGTACATCTACGCAACAGCTTCCATAAAGTTACCAATCTGTTTCATCGTCAAGTCTTTGTCAAAGGATGCCTCTCGCGTGCAGACTAACTGGATGGGTTACATTGCGGTTGCTACAGACCAAGGAAAAGCGATGTTAGGAAGGAGAGACATTGTTGTGGCATGGAGAGGAACACTTCAGCCATATGAATGGGCTAATGATTTCGATTTTCCACTTGAGTCAGCTATCTCGGTTTTCCCTGTAAAAGACCCCAAAGATAACCCTCGTATTGGAAGTGGCTGGCTCGACATCTACACCGCTTCTGATCCTCGCTCTCCTTATGACAAGACTAGTGCACGAGAACAGGTCTTCACCTTTCTCTTTATCATCATATCAGTTTAGAGATGTTATGGTGGTCAGTCCAGTCCGGACCATTTTATTAATTTTGAAACATCATTGCCGGACCAGGACTGTTCCAAACCTAAGCCCACCACAGGCCAGGAAAAACCCGCTGGACCATTCATTTTTTGGGGTGCCTTTTTCAGGTCCAATGCGCTAAAATCAGTGACAGGGGTTCAACTTATCAAGGCCGATGGGTTGAGCTCATAACATGGCGTGGCGGCCCATGACAACATTAACAACCCTACTTCCATATCTCCTTCTTTCTCCTAATGGATGGCATTGTGTCTTGGTTTTGGTTTTAGGTACAAGGAGAGCTCAAGAGGTTGCTGGAAGTTTACAAGAATGAAGAAGTAAGCATCACTTTCACTGGCCATAGCTTGGGCGCCGTTATGTCAGTTCTATCAGCTGCAGATATTGTCTATGGCAAAAACAGCAACATCAATATAAGTCTTCAAAAAAAGCAAGTTCCTATCACAGTTTTTGCTTTCGGCAGTCCTCGGATTGGAGACCAAGACTTCAAAAAAATCGTCGACTCACTCCAACCACTAAACATCCTAAGAATAGTAAATGTTCCAGATGTCGCGCCACATTATCCACTCTTACTATATGCAGAAATAGGCGAGGTATTAGAGATCAATACATTGAACTCCACGTACCTGAAACGGTCTCTGAACTTTAGGAACTACCATAACCTGGAGATTTATCTGCACGGCATAGCAGGGATGCAAGATGCAGCTGGGGTATTCAAGCTGGAGATTGGCCGGGATATTTCTTTGGTCAATAAAGGATTAGATGCTCTGAAGGACGAGTACTTAGTGCCAAGTACCTGGAGGTGTCTGGCAAACAAAGGGATGGTTCAAATGAATGATGGGACATGGAAGCTGAATGTCCACAGGAGAGATCATGATGATAATGATGCTGCTGATGATGACGACTCCTCCTCAACTAGTAACCAACTACAAGAGCTTAATACAGTTTAGTTACTAAATCTTATAAAAGGTTCCGCAAAATATGTTTGTACACACAGAAAAAAATCATTTAGAAGCACAAAGAATCTAAGAACCGAATCTCAGTCAGTCTATGCAAATGCAATCCAAGATGAAGAAGACAGGTACATAGAAAGTGACAAATTCGAAATTTCTGTTCTTGGTTAAATTCGAAACCTCTCTTGGATGCGAGCAAATTTATAACATAAAGTGGTTGCTTGGATCAACTCTCATGTGAATTTCCACTGTGATAGTCACGCATGCACAAGGAGCAAAGACATAAAATCACCATAAACAATAGCCGCACTAAGAGACGAAAATTCTAAGCTAGAGCTAGGTTTAAACTATTTCGTATAAGAACACATTATTTGTTCTTTCAGATCCCAAGAAACCACGCCTGACACTCATCCATAAGTTATAACGCCATTAAATCATGACTCTGACCGCATCATGTCATTTGGGTGGCCTTTCGAGACTTGAATTCTCACTCTCCATTGCGATTATGTGAGTGAGCCTATCGTAAACCTGTCGTGATGAAATGCAACAAAAACCATACATTAAAACTTAAATAAAGATAACATCTTCAGCAAGAATTTGCCTTTTCCAGAAGCATAGCGAAGAAGACATGAACAAAGAAGAAACATACTGGAGAGAGTTGCTCCTTTTCATCCTGTTTGTTAGGGCCTTTATCCACTTCTGAACCACATGATGAATCATACCTAAAGATATATGGAATAAGAAAATTTAATCTGTTGCGCTAAATTCAAATGTGCCCTAGTGCGTTGATATAGATAAATATGCATTTAGATGAGCCATTTTTTTTTTTTTTTTAGAGAATCTGACTGGAGTTTTTCATTCAAACCCCGTCTACGTGGGTATAGTTTCCTTACCAATCTCGAGGAATGCCAGCCACCTCCCGAGCCGAGTGATTAAAAGGGCCCCTTAACTCAACACCATACTCTTTGATCAGATCTGCACAGCACATATGGTTAAAAACATATTTATGATTCTCTGTATAAAACCAGCGGGGGAAAGAAGACTTGTCTATGCCTTTAAATGTAGGGCAAGGAGCACGGTTCATCTTTTGACACACAGAGAGAAACCAGTCTACACCAACAGCTACATGTGCAACTTCCTCCTCAGCGATCTTAGCCACGATTTTTGAAGTCCTATAATCTCCGAAGCCGGTCAGCCTTTTGACCAACCTAGGTCCAGCATCAAGTCCTCTAGCCTCCTATAAAACTAACTAAATTGGTATGAATTATGCTATTAAAAGGCTATAAACACGTTGGTGTCTATCTCCAGTAACGTACATCTGCGATATCATCCATATGGGAAGAGTGGGGGCATTCAATTACCTGTACAAGAGGGATAACAGCCAAGCGAGCAGCAACATTGTTGGATGTTTTCTCGCATTCCCTCATGAGCAAGTTATATCTCCATACCTTGAAGAACAAGAAGAAGAAGAAGATGAAGGATAATGGCTGGCTTGAAAACCAATACAATACCAGTCAAAAAGTTGAAGACTTTAATGTGACAGAACTTGAAACCAAGCTCAGCGAGTCTCTGGGAACACCACAAGAAATGGCGACTCTCGTCATCAGCAACATGAGCAAAGTCATCAAAGAAGTTGTGACCCAAAACGTGGAAGAAAGGGGAGAAATGAGCAACAGTGTCCCAAGCCAAATCAATAGCATTGAGCTCGACATGAGCGAGGTTGTGAAGCATATGAGCATTGAGAGGAAGCTTCGAATCTTTCGGATTTGGAACTTCGTTGGTCGCAACCTGCAAAATACAAAGAAGCTGATTTGATAAACTAACATCAAATTAGATAAGAGAGAGAGAAAACACAGACGAGGAGTGGTTTGGGAGGACGAGCTGGAGAAGAAGGAAGATGTGAGATTGAACCAACAGGGAGATTCTCACGTCGCCAACGCGAGAAAGCTAAATGAGAGATATGAGATTTGGAGAGAGGGTCAGAGGTTGAGAGGACGAGAGCTCCGAGATCGGCGAGAGAAGACGCCGCCAATACCAGACCGGAGAAGTCGGCGGGAACGGAGTCGGAAGAAGGGAGGAGAGGACCCGCAGGTCCCCAGAGACGAAGGTCATTGACAGGACTCTTTCTCCAGCTTTCCAGACCAGACCAAAGCTTGTGTTGTTGTTGTTGCTTCGCTGCAGTAGAATAAGAAGAGGAGAGAGCAGTGGAGATCGTGAGAGAACGAAGTGGAGACAGAGAATTCAGTGGAAAGGGACGCAGATGATGAATCAACATTCTTCTCTCAACCCTTCTCTCAATGCTTCTTCAACAGCTCCTCTTCCATAGCCTTTGGACATTGCTTCATCTTTTCCCAAAAAGCTTTGGTTTTTTAACCAACTCAATAGTTACTGTGGTAGAAAAATCCTTGGAAATCGAACTCCAAATACGAAATTCAAATTGGCATGTTTACATGTTTTTTTCTTTTCTAATGTAAAGGTGAAACCAATTCGGTAGTATGATTCCCTAGCAATCCATTGTATAGATCGAATAGAGAAGAGGGTAGATAAGGGTAGTAATAGTGTGGAAGGAAGCAAGGAGAAAACAAAGCTAACAAAGGGGTCACAAACTCACAAGCTTACAATACTACAAGTTTTTAAGAATCCAGAATCTTTGATTCAAAAGCACCTAACTAAATTGATCAAGCAGTCAAACCAACTAAACCCGCTAAAAACAAAAGACCGAGAGAGAGTGTGAGAGGCAGAGATATACAAAGTGAGACACCAAACCCAACCCAACCCCTACGGTTACATCTAAAGTAGACAAACACAGCCATTATCCTACTACGTCAACCCAAAAAAAAAAAAAAATAAGAATAATAGACTTTTCTTCTTCTTTTTTACGCTAACAGTGATATGATGAATATGATACAATCTTTTCCTCCCATCAAAGATAAAAAAACCAAACCCATCCACTCTCTAATATTTCTCTGCCCCCAAGCCTGTACGGTCATCATCCTTCCTTCACCTCCCAAATCCTCTTCTACTCTACCTCCATCTTTCCAACGCCCTGTTTCCACCATAAAAACCATCACCCCGATTACATATACAACTAGAGATCCCTATGTATGTTTCAAGGCAGCACCAACTATCAGCATATATATATATATATATATATAACAAACTACCCAGGATATTGACCAGCAACATTCAACATGCCAAAATGGATATAAGGAAGATGTTGTTGACAACACATATGTTATTTAGATTAACAGTGAATGATAGCGATGAACTTACATATTTGTCAACATCAACCCTCTTGTACACTAGACTCTAGGTCCGATCTGATCCAGATGACGAAGAGCTGTCACTGTCCGAATCTGCACGCCCAACACAGAGAGGGGTTTAGTAATAAATTTTTTTCACATTAGCAATATATCAGAGGACATGTTAGATAACTCAGAGAGCAGCATGTACCACTAGAAGAGCTGGAACCACTGGAAGAGCTGCTTGAACTACTTGATCTGCTTGTCTCATTGTTTTGCTTCTCCACTTGCGAAGGTAATGGTGTAGGAAGTGTCTTTTTAGCTGCGGTAAGAATTATTATCCCTAAGTTGTTCATACCAAAGAGAGGGAAGTTATATATCTATATATAAGAGCCCGGCAAAATTACCTGTGTTGCCACCCTCCCTAGAAAACTCATGTGCCGCTGGTGCTGGAGCCTGCAATCAAGAGGAAAAACAAACAAATATGAGCATACAATTTCAAGTAAAACAAGAAAAGCAAATAACAAAAGGAGTAAAATTCTCAGGATAACTACCATCTGTTGTTGGCTATTCCTCTCGGCTTCTGCTCTAGCTTGAATAGCTAGCTCAGCTTTTCTCTTTTTCTTGCTCAAGCCCTTTTTGTAGTTGGTTACAAATCTGTCCAACTCCCACAAGGTCTCTGGATCAACACTATCAATATCAACCTCAATTTCTTCATCCCGTAGCTTCACAGCAGTATTCCTCTTGTTAACAATTTGTACAATTGCATCTAGTTTATCTGGAGGCAAGTTTTGCAAGTGGCCACTTAGCTTCTGCTTCTCCTCATATGTCATATCTCTTTTATTTGGTTCGTTGGCCTTTGGCTTCTTCAGAGCAGGTGTCCTTCCAGAAGGTGTTGCACTAGTTGGTGTTCTTCCAGGTGTTGTAGTTGGTTGGCGATTACTCCAGTCTGCTCTGTCTATCGTATTCCTCACATTAATCGGTGGTGGCGGCATTGTAGGACCAAGTCTAGACCTCATTGTATGAGTTGGAAGATTCATTTCATAACCAGTGACAAATCTCATTTCGCGATTGTAGTCTGCCTCTATTACAGCCCATCTTTCCTCAAAGATCTGTAATAGTGTTTCCGCCATGACATGAACATCTTGTCCTGGTGGGTTGTAAGTCATGGCATTGTGGAAAGTAAGTCTAACATCATCTGCAAATTCTCTTGGTGACTTGTACATATTTTTTGTTAACGCAGACTTTATAGTTCCCAAATCCATAGGGTGCTCGATAATGGTGAAGTAATCATGCAAACCTAGACCCTTCACGTCTACTGGAGCATTAAACACCCAACCATGCTTATGTTTCATCAGCCTTTCAAGAAGAGCACTGCAATGCTTGAAAACTTTAGACCCTGCACTAAACCCATGCCCAGCATCTCCTCCGTGCTTCTTCGCACTTGATTTTGATTTCTTGTTACTCTCCGCAGGTGGTAACTTGTCACCAAGTAAAAATTCTGAAGTTCTATAAAACTGATTTGCCTTGGGCGTTCTTTTCTCTTTCTCCACATGCTCATGGACTCCCTGAGTATTCTCCAACACTGATATGCTTAGTTGATTTACAGGCCTTGGTGCTCTGATGACCTCACGAGGAAGTCCAGCTGAGGCAAACCCAGAGAGAATCCTTCCTCCACCATTATTAATAGCAGTGTTAATCAAAACACGAGAATCATTGTATGCACCAATCTCACCCTCTTTATCCTCTATCTTCTTTACCATACCTCTGACCACGTTAAGCTGATCCTCAAGCTTCTTCCTGATCTCCTCTTTCTGTTGCTTCGTTGTGGAAGCTACATGTATCCTAATACGACCATCTGCGTCCTCCTCCATAGGCATGCTTCCAGCAGCAGTAGCGTGAGCAGAATCAGAGGTAAGGCCTGCGGGCTGTTGGGCATCAGTGGCATCTCTTTCAACAAGATTTTCAGGGTGAGCTTCTTTTATCAGATTATCTGCATCTACCACGTGGACATATTCCTCAGAAGACACTTCAATGGGATTCTTATCAACAACAAGTGTATTGACATCTTCCACTGATAGGGAATGAGAAGGTACTTCAATAGGGTTCTTGTCAACGATCACAGTAGTACCATCTTCTTCTTGGGCAAGGCTTTTAGGAGGTTCCTTGATAGAGTTTTCATCAACAACCACTGTATTGACATCATCTTGTGCTTTGTGGCTTTCAGAGGGTGCATCTACAGACTTGTCGCCTACAATAGTGTTCACAACATCATCCTGACCCAAAGGAACGTTCTTATCCGTGGCATCATCCTGAGGTTGGGCATGAGAAAAAGCTTCCACAAGAGGCTTGTCAATGACTTCATCACCAGGCAGGCTGTCTGAACGTGCTTGAGTTGAGTTTTTGGCTATACCAGCCGCATTGTCTTCCTGAGAATTAGCCCCCTCTTGGACAGAATCCTTCACCAAGACTATAGGATCCACGGACTCTGGAGCTAGAGTTTCAGGAGGATTCAAATCATTGTTATCATTGTCGTTTTCTAAATTCCCCTCTGGTTTCTCGATGGCAAAGAAGGGCGACTGTTTTCTTTGACCTTTGCCTTTCCTCTTATAAACTTTAATGATTTGCTTCTCTCTAGCTCCATCGATTCCTTCTCCTCCGTTAACAGGCTCCGACGCCATACATATACTTCAGAAACCCTAATTTCACGCTCTTAATTTTGCCCTAAATTGATTGATGCCTTTTTTTTCTTCACTTGTCCCGATTAATACTGTCAGAAAGCCCACAAATCAGCCGAAATCAAATCTTCCACCGTGAAACCCTAATTTCCAGAACGATTCCGAGAGAGTGTGCAAATTTGTGAGACTGCACAACAAGGCCCACGAAATTAGGGTTTCTGAATCAAATTTGACGCAGCAAGTAGATGCCGACTATATACGATTCAAAATTCCCAGGATAAGAAGAACAGAGACAATTAGGTCATTCGAATCTCAGAGCTTTGAGATCGACACGAACCAAACCTTTGGGAAAAAAGAAAAAGAAAAAGGGAGAAAACTTTCTTCAGGAAACGGAACCAGTAGAAAGGTAAGGGAAAGCAAGAATTGATCTGGAGAAAGGAGAAATTGGATGAAGCTTTTTTACCTCAGCGAGCTTGGGAGAGAGAAGGCGCCGCAAGAGCGAGGAAGAAGAAGAAGGAGAAGAAGAAGCAACCCAGCGTTAGATTTTTTCGGCTCGTTTACTCGACCCGATAGCTTTTTTTAGGTTTGGGCCTAATAACAAACCAAATCAATTTCCCAAATATGATAGTATCTATAATAATCAAATTAAAATAAATAAATATACTTCTCAACAACAACAATAAAATCTTGCTTAAGATAATATTTAAATAATAGTACCATTTTCCCCAAAACATTAATTCCCATGTATATATAATTATATATCCATAATTTATGAGAGATATTTAAGTGAAGGAGATATTAATAGATTAAAGACTATTTGCTAAAATTAGGACAACATACAGTATATTTTTTAATAAATTTGATAAAAATCATAATATTCTTTCCTGAAATGTTAAAAGTTTGAGCGTGAGATAATTTGGTAATAGTTATTAGTTACGATGATGGAGTTCGACCATGCATATTTTTCTCTCTTCCAAATTATGTGTAATATACTAGCTAGCTAGCGGACTATGCAACTGAATACAATAAATTGTGTTGCCAGCATGCAGCTCTATATATAGTCATGGGAAAACAAAGTATGTATCTCACAGTTCTGTGTTGTTAATTTCATGTTTGATATATAATGTTTATCATAATACGTTACATATGTCGAGCTAGCAAGCTGTTTTAGGTGACGCATCTTTCTTATTTGAAGATTAGAGCTCGAATACATTACACCATTAGGATTAAGTTAAAAGGTTTTTAATCTTATTGAACCTTTCTCTCAAAAATGGCATTACATAGTTATACATTCTTCTAGGTCAGTGATGCCTCGGGTCAGGACCGCCAGGACTAAGTCGCTTCGAATCAAGAGTATTTCCAAGGATCGTCTCTTCGCCTTCTGATCTCACCTTCACCTCTTTTAACCTCTCAAAAAGCTCTCGTCTAATCTGTTCCAAACGGACTCGACCAGGAAAACTCTCTTCCGCAACCAAACCTCGATAGTGGTGCACCGAGGTTAATTTGAGTAATAGAATTAGCAACACCAAACAAACCCATAACTTGAGACTTACCATATATAAGTGACTTCCTCTTAAATCTTGAAGGTAATAAGCTAAATATAAAGTCTTTGAAGTTTAAAGGTTGATCTCCATATACCCTCAACATCAATGGTTTATATAGGAAGCTAAAGCCTTACTGAGTGTTCATTCACCAATCTATATTTAAGTTGAAATCTAGTCAGATATAATATAGCTTCCCCTATACATCCCTAAATTCATTTGATCCTCAATATGTCATGTATTATATATTTCTCTAAGTAACACTTGCAAGGTCATCATCACTTATTTGCGTTTGCATTATATGATATTTGTCATGTTTTGGGGGTATAACGTATACCTTTCCATAGATGCCTATATTTTAATGGCGAACGTAGTGACGTAAGGTTTAATTTCTTTAATTTTCTAAAAAGTAAAAACACACAAAAACATAACTTACCACCAAACAAAGAGCAAGCATCTGATTAATATAGCTGTGAGGAAAAATAGAAGAAATTGCAATTCATATCCATGCCATTTTTACTCCCACCATAGGTCTTTCCATAAAATATATAACAAATCAAAAGCAACTGGAGTTTTATAGTAATTCCATAGAACCCAAATGTATAGTAACTACAAAATCATTTATAAAGGATATGTAGCAAAATGTCAAAATCTCTTTAGCTTTTTGGTTGATGGAGTGAAATGGATAACCAATGAAGACAGACGCATGACGTTTTCAGAGTTGGGAATGTATGCATAGAAAAGGTGGTGGAGACCAATCTATAACCTTTTTTGGATAAAGAACCAATCTATAACCTTAAACGATGAATATATAAGTCCACCAAGACATATTATATAGTTTTATTTGATGTATAATAGCGTAAGTGGTTACGGCCACGTCCACTTCAATTGGTAGAGCATGTCGACGACACAAGAAGCTGATTATAGAAGCATCAATAGACGAAAAGAATAAAGCACGTCAAAGTGGTGACGTTTCATGAATTAACTAATTTTTGTTGCAGTGAAACAAATCGTCTATATGCACTAAACTAAGTTACAAAATTACTTATATGATTATATCATGTAATCTTATGCCACTGTACCATTTCCGGGTCCATCTTCAAAATTAGCATGTTTCAAGAAGAATGTTAGACTCTATTCTATCATTTCAAGCGAGTTAATATGATAATGAGGTGAATATATCAAGCCAGTTATATCACCCAGCAGGGAAGTTAGATACTAACCTCACAAGTCATAAACACATATAAGCAAGTAGCATGCAGACCAAAACACCTCGTATAACTGTTTCGGGTGAAGATTCACCTAAGGTTTAAAAATGTCTACAAAAACCAGTTTATAACACAAAGCGAGAAACGAAGCTAAAACGGTTCCACACTGCTAGTGGGAATCCATTGTTATAATTTAAAAGCAACAACCATCAAGAACAAATCTTCGCAACATTCTGATATCCATGTCGGAAGAAAGACAAAACACAGAACTGCTCATTTCTCATCTTCATCACTCGAAAGCCCGAGTTCTATTTTCACCTGCTTATCCTCTTTGACGGGTTTGTCGGAGGAGCCTGATGATTCTGAATGTTTTGTGTCATCCCCGTCACCCGTTTTCTTTACAGGTTGCTGTTCTTCCTCTGTTGGTTTCGGACCAGCATCTTTGCTTCCTGATGATTCTTGTTCCACCACGGAGGCTTTCTTCTCGGTTTCATCAGGCTTCTTGTAACTAGATAGAACGCGTTGGAGCTCATCATTCAGATGCAGAGCCTCGAAAAGGACTCCCTCGTCGTCTGTTGTGCTCTCTATGATCATTTGAATTAACGGCTGACATTGCTTACATTTCTCCATCAGGCTTACCGTTAGATCGTCCTGTAACCGTAACATATAACCTCATTACTTACTTTTGACCAGTAATAGTATCAATGAATACTCAAAACACACATAGCTGAAAAAGAGTAATGTTTTTTTATAAAGCTTAATGAGCAGACAATGCAAAAGGTTACCTCTGTGTGATTAGGCTTCCCTTCAGTATTCAACATGCTAGAGAGTAACTCGAGGCTGTTCCTTGTAATCTCAATCTGTTCTTTCTTATCCTCTATCGATAAGTTCCCAAAGTTATAATCAATACCTTCATCATCCCCACGAGCCTGTTCTTGATTAGGAACCGGATAGCTACCAGGTGGAGGAACTGGAACAGGCCGTTGCATAAGAGACTCCAGAGAGGTTTGTCCCGGCATTGAGTTCTCTTCACCACGAGCGTTTAAACTGTTCACGCCTTCTAAGCTCTAAGAGAAACCACAAAGAGGAATAAGAAAAACAGAGAATGACACAAAATAACAAAAAAACGTCTTTTGCATGATAAGCAAATCAGATTCAGGAGAGATTTTAGTACCATATAAGTCTGATGAAAAACAGGAAGATAAGTAAGATCTTGGGATTGTCCCCAAGCTCTAATAAGCTGAAAAGCTCGCTTCCTGTTCTCAGGATCAGCTTCACCGTTCTTGACTAACCAAACCATCTCATCAAGAACCTTCTCAGAAGCAACTTCAGAGAAAACCTTCTCGCAGTTCATAGCACAAGCTTCCAGAAGCTCAAGGCTCAGCCTTTGGCTCACAGGGCTCCTACCTGAGATCTTCCTCTTGATAGCTCTAACAATCTCGGTGCCGTTAAACTCGTCGTTGTTAATCTGAGCACAAATCCTCATGTTCATTCCCCAGTTGGGCTCCTCCAACGTCTCTAAAGTAGCTTCATCAACCATCTTCGATTCCAAGGTCGGAGCTTGAAGCATGTCTTTCACTTTCTCACTAACCATTCTGCTCATCTGAGCTCCACCAGTCTTCAGCTTCTCTCCCCATTCCGCTATCTTCAATTTGTCCATACTCTTGTGATCCCCACCTACACAATTAACCCCAAAAATTCTCTAATTTCACGAAGCCCTAAAAAAACCCTAATTTGATTTCCGATTCGGTTTCGAGTCTAATATTTAAACAGCACGCAATCGTAAACTCTGAATCAAGATGAATCAACCAATTATTTCCAAATCTAACGAGCAAAGATCAGGGAAGGCAAAAAAAAAAAAAAAATTACAAATAAATTAGATCTATGATCTATCAGAAGTGATGATCCTTGACACTAGAGAAGAAAATATAAATTGAAAATTGAATCAATGAAAAAGTGAGAACCTGAGATGAAGTTTCCAACAGATGATCCAAGTCAAAGTTTTTCTTCGCAAGTTGTTGTATGTGTTTGATATTTTGTCTTTGATTATTTAAGCTTCAATCTGCAAATCTGTAGGAACGAAATGTTCAGCAGGGAAACAGAGAGAGAGTGTTAGAAAAAGAGAAGATGAACACGTGGCATGTTGACGAAGCTAACTCGAACTTCTTGTCAGGACTTTTCTTGTTGGGGTTAATGTGATCAATTACTTAATTCAGGATGAAAATTCGAACAGTAAAAAATAGTTGCGAGGCTAATTTGAACATTCTTTAAAAGTTTAGACTCTTTTTTACAATATTTGGAAATCACGAGAGTTTTATGACCGACGAACCCATAAAACACTAGTTCGACCACGGCGGCGAAGGAGTCCATTCCGATTAAAGTCATTAGCATTTAACGATGGCCTCCATCACGAATTGGGTCCGATACATGGCTCACAAGCTCGAGTACTCTCTCACTCTCAGCCTCAAGGTTCTTTCTTATAACTCTCTTCTATCACTCTGTGACTCAGGTTGCATTTGCCTTACAGGATTTATGGATTTTGAACTTTCTTACTCTCTCTGTGTAATTTATAAAAAATTGGTTTTGGATTTGATTAAATTGACTAGGGTTTCTGATTTTATTTTTCCTTCCAATTTTGATTTATCTTAAGGGAATTGCTTCCATAAAGCGCCATTGTTCAAGAAATTTTGCTTCTTTCGAGCTATGCAAACAAAATAGTTATGCTTTTCGTTGGTGATTGTAACTATAATAAAAGAGCTCACTTTGATGTTAAAAAAGAAAAAGAAAAGGGAAATACTTTATGCTAAGGGATCATTTCTTTAATATGATCAGTTTACGTTTAAATCCAGTGACCTTAAAAAAAACCTTCATGATTGTTATAGTCCTCTGCTTTATCTTCTGCTGCACCTCAAGGCTCAAGCCGTTTCTTTCAGTTCATTGAGTTGTAAGTGTGCATGTATAATCTCTTTTATTTACCATCCTTGTGGGTTACTCTGTCTGTTCAGAAACATACTAGAGAGAAGCTCAGTGACCGGGAACTCTTTGGTGTAGTCGTGAAGAATCTATTTTATGGAAAGATAACCTACTTACACAACTCCAATAAAGGACAAGAGATGGCCCCAACCATGGGATCAAATGAAAACACGCTACTTGTCCGTAAGCTACCAGTTGTTGATACAAGGTATCTTTCTTGGCGTTAAGGGTTTGTCTTTTGAGTTTCACTTACATAAACCTTGAAGTTACCGCTTCGTGTTTCATGAAATGTGACTCTGTACTCTGTAGTTGCACTGCTGGACTGCTAGTTATCTGAATGGGATAAAGTCATGAACTTTAGATTATTTGTGTTTTCTTTCTTTGCTTCTAAATTTCCATTAGCTATATCTTACTAGGGGTTTTTAGATTATTTTTATTGACTTTCGCGCATTTCGAGGTTGTAAGTAGGCATAAGGAATCTAGGATTGACATTGGAGTTTGTATTTGAAGTCACAACTGTAGACAAGAGTACGATTTTTGTGAGGAGAGCTAAGTTTCTCAGTTTCCTTGATCTTGAGTCACAAAAGAAATAGATTTTTGTTGTTTTGCTCTGAATCCTCTGATAAATAGTGGGCGTATGTATGTCAGTCTACCTACTTTGATTGGACGGAATTGATTAGGTTGGCACCGATGAGTCCATTGAAAATGTGAATTTTGCATTTCAGCTTTTTGATGTATCTAAACATCAGCTGAATCCCCCCAAGTTCTCAAGCCTTATCTAATCCTGTGCATGGTTATTACATATGAGTGATGCCCATCTGACTTTTGTGGTTTTGTCTAGGTACGTATTCATTGGGGATGCTGTTGTCTTGAAGGACCCGAATGAAACAAATAAGTATATAGTCAGAAGATTGGCAGCTTTAGAAGGATCTGAAATGGTTTCTAGTGATGCAAAAGAGGAGCCTTTTGTTCTTGAAAAGGATCAGTGCTGGGTTGTAGCTGAGAACCAAGAGGTGAAATCTAAGGTACACCATAACACGACACACTTGCAAAAGTCCGGCTCCCTTACAGTTATCTATGTAGCGCTCTTGCAATGATGCGTTACACAAGAGAAACTGAAACTCTGTATACTTTTGGTACGTTTGAGTAGGAAGCATATGATAGTCGAACATTTGGTCCGATTTCAATGACGGACATAGTAGGAAGAGCTATATATTGTCTGAGGACAGCTGTGGATCATGGTCCAGTAAGTAACAGGTAAGAGAAGAGGTTATCATCTCCTATCAGCTTTTAATCTTTCTCTTATTCTTTTCTTACTGAGATAGAGAAATAAACCCTGTTTGGTCTGAACAGTGAATTTGCCATGGAAGAGGATTCTCCAATCCTGGCGGTAGAACTTGATGTGGATGAAATGGCAAAAGACCACAAGGCGTAATAATAACAAGGAAACATCTCGCACCACATTTCACTGTCTCTTTGTTTCAGTTTTCTAAACTCCAATGTAGATTTCATTGGGAGATGTTTGTGGCAAATGTTGGCCCCCCTTGGTTCTAATCTTAATACGGATACTGTTTTGAGTGTTGAGGAAAAAGGTTCATTCATGGTGGCTTTATCCTCTATGAACAACCATTTTCTTTAGAGAATCCGAACCACGGTTGTAAACCGAGCTAAACAAGACTGTACCGAAAATAAAATAATATGAAATTGATTTCGGTTTGGTAGAATCGTGACCGGGAAATTAGGTCGAATTAGTTTTCAGTTATGACAATCGCTTCGGTTTTATTTTTCGGAAGTTGTCCAAAGCCCATAAAAAAGCCCAATATTAAGAATTAGAGTTTGTTGTTACAGAGAAGACAAAGAGAGGGTCGAGAAGGAAAAGGGCAATGCAAGAAGAAGCATAAATCTATCTTCTTTTCGCCGAAGTCTGTTCATGGCGATGTCGGGAACTTTCCATTTGAATTGTGATTACTTCCCTGGTACTTCACTATCCTCTCTCTCTCTCGCTCTTTCTCTAACATGTCGTTGTTAATTTTGTTTTTATGTATATGTATAATTGTCGTTGATAATTTAGTTAAGCCTTCTCTATATGTTTGCTGGGAAGATTGTTGCTGGGTTCTTCTTTAAATTCTCATTGAGCACTCACTGTTTTATGCATTAGTCACTATAGGCGGAAACGGCGGTGTGTTAAGAAAATATGATTTTTGTTTTGTTGTCCACCAGTTGTTCGATGAAATGTTTCTGAGAGTATAATATATAATATACTTCGGCTTATTCGTGTGTGGACTGTTTACATGCTTCTGTTTACTTATTTGTTGGTATTTTTAAGCTTACTTTTTGAGGTATATTTGCTTGGTAAAAACACAGGTTGTACACTTTCAGACAGCCGTTGCTTCTCTAACTCTGCTGTTTCAAGAAGAACGCTTGCCATACTACCTTGGTCTTCCTGTCTGGATCACAAGAATGGGCGTCTGAAATCTATCCGCAGTACTAGTTCTTTTGTGTGCCGAGCTAGTTCTGGCGGATATAGGAGAAATCCTGATTTCTCAAGACTTAATAAGCATGGTTCCCGTGGAGGCAACAGGCAAAACGAAGGGAGAGACGATTTTGATATCGAAAACTCTGACATGTTGTCTTCAAGAAATGGACCTTTACTCTCTCTATCTAACTCCCCCAAATTCCAAGCTACCTCATCCCCTGGACCAAGAGAGAAAGAGATTGTGGAGCTTTTCAGGAAGGTTCAAGCTCAGCTTCGAGCTCGTGCTGCTGCAAAGAAAGAAGAAAAAAAGATTGAAGAATCTTCTAAAGGGCAGGGGAAAGAAAGTGAAACTGTCGACTCCCTTCTTAAGTTACTAAGGAAGCACTCGGGAGAGCAGAGCAAGAAGCAAGTTAGCAAATTTAGCAGCCAGGGAGATGTGCATGGAGATACTGTCGACAAACAGGATCGCAATGGAAATCTTGCCAATTCAGCGAACAAAGATTATAATTCATCATCCTTTTCCAGACCAACATCAAGCTTCAGAAGAAAGTCGCCAGTACCAAGATCTAAATCACCGCCAGCTTACTCTAGCGAGGCAACTTTTGATCAGGAATCAAGTTACAGCGTAACTTGGACCCAGAAGAAGGATACAGTGGAGTCGCATGGTGAGCCTGAGAATGAGCCTGTGAATGAGCATGAGAAGGAGCCTGAGTATGAGCATGAACCTGAAAATGAGTTAGAACCTGAACCTGTGACAACTATGCTTGCATCAGAATCAGAGCAGAAGCCAGAGTCATCATCATTTTTTCAAGAGGAGGAGGATGATGATGATGTTACTCAAGAGGTGTTATCAGATGATGATGATGTTATTTTGGATGTGTTATCAGATGATGAAGAGTCTCTCGATGATGCTGACGAAGATAGTGATGAAGCTGAGGAAGAAGCCGAGGAGGAATCCGTGGAAGACTTGAGTAAACTGAAGCTGATGGAACTGAGAGGCATAGCAAAGTCACGGGGACTAAAAGGGGTTTCAAAGATGAAGAAAGCCGACCTGGTGGAGTTGCTTCGTAGTAATTCCAGCTGATTTGACAGTGAAAGAGACTCAAATACAGATGAACCCTGCTCTAGTATGCACCACTTGAAATGAGTTATTTTTCTGTTTTTTGTTTGTTTGAAATAGTACTGCTTGGTTTACTAGGATTTAATCTTTTGTCAACTCAGTTTTCGCGAGGCATTACTTGGTGTTCAGTCATGGATTTTCAAAAATCTATTACAAACCGGTTGATATTTGTTGTTTTAACATTCTATGATATATATGGTCGACTCAAATCTCTCTTAGTAGCTCCAAATTCTTGAGAAGTAGCACAAATGCTTTGAGACTCACAAGGTGTAGTTGCATATTGTTGAAGCTCATCAGAAATGGTATTAGAGTATTGTAAAAAACGTTTCTGTGGCTCAGAAACTTACTCTATTAGTCGGCCATGCTATGTCAAAAAAGTGAACTGGATTTGGCTCATCCGAGGTAGGTCCGGGACCTCGCCAGAGTTACTGATAAAGTGATAAATTGAGAAATATCATCACTATTCTCTGGTTGATTTTTCCATTTAGTTGTCACTTGTCAACCACGTTTTAATCATTTCATGCTTTTCTCATTGGTTTTATGTGTCGAAGAACCAAAGTTTTCCATTTAGTTTAGTTGATGGTGGTGATATAAATCTATAGTGGAGTCATCGCTGGATCATCGATAATATCAATGGTGCTTCTTTGGTAATAATTTTTTAGGTTATCTCGTTTTGAGTTTTATTAATGTGCAATTCAGCTTTTGTGTTTAGAAATCACTGAGTATGTTATGCATGTATAAGTATGTTACGAGAAAGTGGACCTTGATTAATCAATCTTTTTTTTTTTGTCAGTTTGCCATTACTGATAGTGAAACCAGAAGAATTTAAAATGTGCACAGAAAAAAGGGAATATGCTTTTAAAAGTATCCGACTATTAAAACAACAATATTATAGGCTTTCTTTAATTTAGCCATCCACTAAACATGTTTTAGTTACAGTACAAGACATCACCAAAGATTTTAAATTTATAATTATAAAAAGATGTTTATTAAAAGACAAAGACAAACATAAGATAAACCTCTTTATATTAAAAAACAATGATCATAAGACGTCAAATGAAACACAAACAATCATAATATACGTTAAGCTTTATAATGTACGAAAATGATTTCAGAATATATCCTATAGTAATTATATCATAACTTTTAATCAACCAAATACCTTAAGATCAAAATTTTCAAACGATACACATGATAAACAGAGGACTGGTATAAGAAAACGTAAGGGACTTTTTTTTTATTCATGTGCGTCACGAAGCAAGAAGATATACGTCCTGAACTCTCAACTACAAAATGAAAAAGGAAAAAAAAAAAATCAAAAGTCAGAAATGTCGGAGATTTCTCCAACTATAGGACTAGTAGTGAGGTGGTCAAACCAAAACTCCATGTCATGGTTATACAATTTCGAGTAGTTATAACCCTTGTCACTTCTATCTAACGAGCCCTCCCAGTTCTCTATCTTTATCTCGTTCTTCTCATGATCATCTCCTGAAATGTTGTAATCCATGGATACGACTTCTGACCAAAAGCTCTCATCTATCAATGCAGGAACATCTTTTGATGACGTCGCAGAGTCTTTGCTGTTATTATTGGACATGTGATCGTTATTGTTTCCGGATGTTGTAACCGCTGAAACGTCAGCACTACTGCTAGATTGTTGTTGTTGTTCCGGAGAGGTTGGCCTCTTTGCATCTGTAGATCGTTGTTGCTGTTCCGGAGAGGTTGGCCTCTTTACATCTGTAGTAGCAGTAACGACAGTTTCCTTGTTATCTTCATCTTGATTCTGGTGGAGTCTTTTCTTCAAATGAGTGTGCCAAACATTTTTAATTTCATTGTCTGTTCGTCCTGGCAATTTGGCAGCTATCGCAGACCATCTTACCAAAAAAAAAAAAAAAAA